>NC_092422.1:124192785-124344830 GCF_036169615.1 Heliangelus exortis | reverse complement strand
GTAAGTATAGCCAGATGTCTATCAGAGGAGATTTAACATCCGTGTTCCTTAGGATGGTCTTCTACTTTCTGGGTACCGCTACTGGGTGCCCTAAGCTCTGCTCCTCTACTTTCCCTCTCCCTCCTCCTTGTCTGTATTCCCATTCCCAACTACACAGCCTCAGCTCCTGCCCTGGGTAACTTCTGGCACTCTGTACAATAAAGCCAATTCAACTCACTAAGCAGCAAAAAGCTATGCTTTGTTTCGGTTTTGGGGTTATTTCAGTTGAGTCAGGTTACTCTACAGTTAGATGAGTCCTAAAGACAGTGGGAAGGACAGGCAGAACTACGCAGTCTGATGAGGGGAGAACAGAGCAGCAGGATCTCACTCTTCAGCATCAGTAACTCACTGGGCTGGGAGCTATAGCTTGTAGCTGTCCTTAACTGATGGGCGCCTTAGGTAGCAGGGCACAGGTAAAGAGAAAAGCAGCAGCTGTTTATCACCAGGAGTCGTGATCAAGGTCTGATCCAGCACAGACACCAGAGCTCTAAGAGACTCCCAAGAGACTGAGAAAGGGGTCACAAACACTATAAGGCAGGCAGAGCTTGGCTTGATAACATGTTTTTTTCTTTTTCTTCTTTTTTTTCTTTTTTTCTTTTTTTTCTTTAAGAAAGAGACTGAAACAGTAGCAGCCCAAAAATATGGGCGGGGAAGTTTTCTGCCAACTAAGAAGAATGCACTCTCTCCCTTAAGACAGAAGCTACTAAGTCTTGGTTTCAACTAACTGCACAGTGCTACCTCACCGGATTTGACACTCTTACTCAGTTTGTTTGCAAATAATACCATTTTCCTAATCTAGTTTGTTTTCATAATGTGCTTCAAGGGCATGCGTTTGAATAAGAGGATACCAGGTGGCCACCTTCAAGAAGACAAAGCTTTGGAACTGTGTAGCAGAACACAGGAAAGACATTATTTGCTGACTGGATGCCCTTGTACCCTGTGGGGCACAAGAAGTATCCTGGGGCACGGTAAGAATTGTAGTTAGCTTTGGTCTAGCGTTCCAATGAATTACAGCCCCTGTGTCACACAAATGTGTAGCAACCGTGGGATTTGATGTGCTCATCCCCCTTCCAGAACGGCGGAGCAACAGCACACATTGCTTTTACATCTTACTGATTTGAAAGCTAAAGTGACCACCATCTGATGCACGGAGTTTTCCTAAATCTGAAGCGTAACACAAGAGAACATATAAAGGGAATATAGTCCCGATCACCACTGACTCTGTCCATAAGAGGGCAGTGATACGCATCTACAACACACCCTCCATCCCCCTGAGTCTTGGGATGAGACCTGGGTAACACAGCTAAAAATCATGCCCGTTCCTACAGAACACAGCAAGGAAGGGCATGAGCCTGTTGGCATCAGCCCTGCACACCTTCCACTTGCCAGCCTGAGTGACTGAGCCTTCATTTGAAGCTGGATCCCTGGGGGACCACTGTCAGCACATATGGAGTGCAGCCCATGCTCATGACTGGCTCTGCAGCCAGGCGTCCTAATTGCTCTGCTACCAGGCCCCTAGGGGCTGACCTAAGTTACATTAATAATGTCTGGCTATAGATGCTGGAAGATGTGAACCAGGTTTATTAAGCAGATGAATGCACCACCTTGAAACAGAACGGGTACTTTACCTTCCCAGGTACCTTCCCTGCAGTATTTATTCCCAGCTGTGGCAGTGAATTACACTGCGTGAAGGCGATCCTGTCATAAAACCTGCAAATATTCCTCCCCAGTGATTAACAGGGGAAGGAGGATGCAACTGCTCATGCCTGCTATGCACAGCCTTCCAGATACTCAGAAAGAAGGGTGGTTATAGTTTGTTTTCTCATTTTAAAAAGATAAATAAGAACATGGTCTGTCAAGCTTTACAGTGAGATCAACCAGCCTTTCATGCCCAGGAGAATTCCAAAATATCAGTATTCAAATGGCATAGAGCACACCGAGCAATATGTGCTGCAAAGCTCCCAATACACTAGAAGTGCACTAAATAAATGATCATAAAAATAAAGCTGTCTTGCATGTAAATAACAGTTTGCCTTGATGTTCAAATTTAGCAAGAACTATTTCCCTCTGTACATCAGTTTTGATGAGCCTATGATAAGGCTAAATCATAAAGTGTTGTTCTGATGATTATAGCATAATGCTGCATGGTAGGGGACATGAAAACTAGGTAAGGACAATTTAGGGGAATGAAAGAAATAAAAATATACTCCTGAGAAATGAAATAAACAGAAAACAAGTCTTCATGATAGTTCAAAGAAGATTTGAGGCAATTTATTAGTTGTTTAAAAATTTATATAGAAAGGACAGATTACTGGCATCACCCAGTTTTAGGCACCTCCCACAGAAAACAATTTTCATTATATTCAGCAGAGAGGGAGAAGTTCCTGCACTGGCAGATCAGGACTCAACCTCAGGTGTTTTCAGCTGCCTTGCCCAGGGGTTTCTCTTTGCTACCTCCAGAGGAAGGTAAGGCAGCCTGGCTGGCTGATGTGGTGACTGAGGCCACAGGATCCCACAGCTGGGCTGGTTAAGCTGTCATGAACGCCTATCTTACATATTTTATGCTGGGGAAATGTGAATTCCCTCCCCTCTTTGATACTGTGTTAATCTGTCAGTCTTTATATTATTCACAAATTATTTTTAAAATAAAAGGTTTTGAAATTAGCTCATGTTTTTCTTTGAGGCTATTCATTTGTTGTTTTTTTTTTCTTTTCTGAAGACCAATTTATCTTACAAATACCCAGGGCAGATAACAGCTTCATAATATGAAGCATGTGAAATACGTCTTTAAAGTGTAGTTACAATTTCCCCATAACATACCAGCCTGCAGAATCTTAGGCTTCAATACCCCCCATCAGGCACCTTAAGAAACACCAGGCACCGTCCTGTAACTCATTGTTTTTCAGACAGTTTAATTTTGTTCTAAAATTTCTTACAGAAATTCCATTTTCCTCCCCCTTCCAAAGCATTGGTTTTGTTATAACTTTCCAGCACATCAGAAAATCCTGGTGGAGACAGGAGAGGCAAGTTTTATTCTATTGAAGCTGGCTGGTCTGGAGTGTCCTAGGCTTCCTGCTCCACTGAGGCTGAACACACAACTCCAGCTCACATCTCCCCGTCCATCACAGATGTCACTACCTAAAACCCAGAAGAAGGTTCATCTCATCTTTGGAAGTATACAGAACCAACTGCATAGAATAATGTCCAGTTTTGTAGTGTAGAGAGCTAAAGAAATAAAATGTGCTGCCACAAGATAAATGCAACCAAAGGGGAAAGGGAGGAAAACTGGAGAGGTCAAGAGGTGGACACCAAACTGCACAGGAGCAACGCCAGTATGCTGGCCCTCCATCCTCTCTTGCTTTGCAGCTGTGTTAGAGTAACTCTTAATTTATAGAGTCACTTTCTAGAGTTCTGTATTCCCCCTTGTTGGTGGGAATACCAGGCTCCAGCAAAACAAAACAGATGCTCAGGTAATGATCTAAGCAGGCAGCCATGTAGAGGCACTAAGGGTTGCTGAGCTCTTCAGGGCAGGGACAGATGGCAACACAGGACTGATCAGAAATACAAGCCTTTATATTCTCTTCTGGACACTGCTCTGTTTGGCTGGTTTGTAGTTCATTCCTGTCCAAACCAGCAACATTTTCTGGATGTAACCTATTGCCAGGTGTCACCTAAAGCCAGAGAACAATATTCCTGTCCCATTCCCTTACTGTTCATGCAGTTTTTACTGATTATCCATAACAGTGTGGCCTGAAAAGCATTTATTTTTATTTGTTCTTTTTTTCCCAACCCTTGTGCCATTCCTATTCTACCAATAGCTGCTCCAAGGGACAATATTCAACAGGATAGATTTTATATAGTATGTAGCCAGAAGAAGCTGTTGTGTAATGTTTTTAAGGAGACAGTGTCTGTCCCACTGCAGCTAAGGCTCATCTGACTTGACCTCAAGTAACTAAAGCAAAGGGTTTCATCACTGGCTTTCTCTTTAGCTGTTGTTACTGCAAGGACTAATTTCTTTTTTTAGGTTTTCAGCCGGTACCAGTTTGATAAATACATAGTCTGTTATTCTATATGAATGCAGCCAGTGTAGATGTTCTACAGTTTTAAGCTATTTTCTAGGATATACTTTCACTCTCTTCCAGGACATCCAGTTTGTTAATCTTTTTGGATAAAATAGACACTAAATGGGTTCCAATATTAAGAATATATATACTTTTTTTTAATCTTGTATTTTCTGTATTGTGTCTATGTTAAAAAAAAAAAGGTCTGGTAAGCCTGAAAACCCACGCTGCCACCAAATTGAAACTTAAGTAGAAAGCTTTCTAAAATGCTTCTCAAATGTTGTTTTAAGCTGGAAGCAGGACTACAATGTTTTTCTTGGCATACCTTGCTGCCTTTGAAATACAGAGACCACTATTCTTGATATGTTCTTGTTTCCCTTGTATTTTGTTTTAATAAGATATGTCCCTTGGGAATGCATGCTGAGTCCCTTTTCATAGGGTGGCTCTGTCATCTCAACTGTGGCATCTCTCCACTACCAAGCATGCAATTTATATTTCTGTTGAGTGTTTATTTAAGTGAGGATCAGAGATTTTCACAGACCTAAGCAAGCTTCAAACTTCAACGCCGGGTGTAATATCTAGGGGTAATCACAGAAAATATTAAAAATCAAGCATTTTGTTGCAAGGAAGCAAGACTTGGAGCTCTTCAAATAATGTAAAAATCTTGAGACAGCCTCACTGAATGGAATGCTTAACAGCTCCATCAGAGGTTGTTTAAAATACTCAAAAACTCTGTTTTAGCAGAATGATGCAAAAAGCAGTTTCATAGACTTGGCTGACTAGAGATAAAGGAACATGGGAAGAAGGCTGGAAAGGGAAAAAATGAGTTTATAAATACAGGTGTGTTTTACCACTAGGTTGTCAGGTAGTGACAGGACTAGGGGGAGTGGTTTCACACTAGAGAAGGGTAGATTTAAATTAGACATTAGGAAGAAGTTCATGAGGGTGGTGAAATACTGGATCAGATTGCCCAGAAAGGTGAGGGAAGCCCCATCCCTGGAAGTTTTTAAAGGCAAGATGGAGAGGGCTCTGAGCAACCTGAACTAGTGGGAGGTGTCCCTGCCCATGGCTGGGGGTTTGGGACTAGATGATCTTAAAGGTCCCTTCCAACCCTTAAAATTCTAAGATCAGAATAAAACTTTAAAATGTTGTCTCCTAGATTTCCAAGTCTTGTGATTTGTAAGTCATTATCAGGATTCTTTGGAGGGTTAAACTGTTCAACTTACAGTCTTTGGGCTCTCTGTATCGAAAAGAGCTCATTGTTTACTGATGGTGAGTAGTCCATACAATACTTCGGCCAAATACAGCTGTACTATTTACTTCAAGGCTTTCTAAAACTTAAATGTGGTCCTGGGTACTTGCCAGAAGG
The DNA here is from genome assembly GCF_036169615.1 of Heliangelus exortis. NCBI lineage: Eukaryota > Metazoa > Chordata > Aves > Apodiformes > Trochilidae > Heliangelus > Heliangelus exortis. The sequence continues at coordinate 124,339,361 of NC_092422.1, read as the reverse complement.
AGAAAAAAAAAAAAGAAATAGGTTGTTTGGATCAAATAGTTACATTAGTCCTCACAGATTCTTTCAGTTGCTGGTACAGCTCAGAGGCTAACAACTTTCTAATGTCTAAAAAGAATTCAAAATAAAATCAGTTTGCAATAGCAGAAAACTAAAATCTGAAAAGCTCCAGAACATTAAGTGGATGCCACAGTCACACCATTTATCCAGCTTGCTAGCAGCTCATGTCCAAATCCACTATTGATACAGTGCCATTATTCCACAGTACCTGAGGATCTCCTGAACTAAAAAAGAAAGAAACCCAACTATTTCTGGAATTAGTATGATATTAGAATCCACTCATACTTTCTTGGACTTCCAAGTAATTTGGTTTCTCTTGTCTTCCCTCTTTGCTTGATCCAAGCATAGCACAGACCAGTGTAATGCAAAACTATATTCTAGTTACACTTTGATTCAGACTTCTTTAATATCCACACTGCAGGTAAGCCCCGTGTGTTTTCTTTTCTCAGTCCCAAGTTCAGACTCAGAATTTTAAAATACTTGTTAGAGAATTAATTCTATCTTTCTGTTGCACACCTCCCAAGCTTACTCTTCACTTTCCTTTTTTTTTTTCCTCCTTCTTCTCCAGATAGAGTGAAACTAATAGTTAGTATTGCTATTCATGAAGATAACAGATTACAGGGTTATACAATATGCCAGGAAAACAGAAAAACCTCACCTCCTACTGCATAAGACACATATAATATATTAAAATTGGTGTAAAGAGAGCAACACTTCCAGGTTCTTGACAACCTATTTCCATCACTGCTTGCAGATGAAATGAGATGAGTGGTGGTGGTAGGAGGGCGGAGAAGAAGAGTGGGGTTTAAATGACATACACTTGGTAATTCATTGCAGAAATTAAACCTATTAGGTACATCTGCTTCATGTGGACATGGAGACATTTCAAATGACCAGCACTGCCCTTGACAGCAGGTGGTGTTTTGGATAAACAGTATCAGGAATTAGCTAGCAAAAAGGAAAAGAAACACACTTGGAAAAACTGTGTTGGAATTTGATCAAAATGTTTTCCAGACAGCTCGGATCCTCCAAGGCACACAGATCGTTGCAGATCAAAAGCAATATCTAGCTGGGGAAAAATCTCAAAGACAAAAAACTACAAAGCAGTAATACTTGGTCAAAAGGGCTTGCACTACTCTACTAGTCACTTGTGTGATATATATCAGCCACTGCTTCAGCTTTAATGCCCAGATTTGAAGACCCAGTCTTAGATTTCAGCCTGAAAATGCAGGAAAGAATTAAAAGAAAGGAGGGATGGAATGTCTCACAGCAACACTGCTTCCAACGTGTGGTCCTCCTGAGCCCCCTCACCACTACATGTTACACAGAACCAGCACGGACAACAAATGTGCAAAGACAAGATACAGCTGCTGTGAGAGGCACTCCTGAATGGATGCAGGTCTAAGACCTGCATTTAACCTAAGGTATGACTTTGAGCGTTGCATAGAATCATAGAATCATAGAACCAAGAATTGGTTGGGTTGGAAGGGTCCTCAGAGATCATCAAGTCCAACCCTTGATCCCCTACCACTGCAGTTACCAGACCATGGCACTGAGTGCCACATCCAGTCTCTTTTTAAATATCTCCAGGGACGGAGAATCCACCACTTCCCTGGGCAGCCCATTCCAATGCTTGATCACCCTCTCAGTAAAGAAATTCTTTCTAATATCTAACCTAAACCTCCCCTGGCACAACTTGAGACCGTGCCCTCTTGTCTTGCTGAGAGTTGCCTGGGAAAAGAGACCAACCCCCCCCTGGCTACCCCCTCCTTTCAGGGAGTTGTAGAGAGTGATGGGGTCTCCCCTGAGCCTCCTCTTCTCCAGGCTGAACACCTCCAGCTCCCTCAGCCTCTCCTCATAGGATCTGTGCTTGAGTCCCTTCACCAGCCTGGTTGCCCTGATTGCATCATTATTCCTAAGAGATTCAGAAGTTTGGGATTTAGTATGCTTACGCGAAGGTCATTTACAGAGAGAGATGGGATGAGGGAAAATAGACGACAGCTTCATCCTGCAGGTGCAGTGGGATCATCCATCTCCAAAGCAAAGCTCTGCAGAAAACTGAGCTTTCTCAGGCCAGCCTCAGGCTTTTGGATGAGTTCCCATTGGAATTATCCCCAGCAAAATGCTCATTGTCTTCTACACTGAATGTGAGTCAGATAAATATACACAGAACCAGATAAATACATTATACAATACATAAATACAGATAAATACATACAGATAATGCAATAACTATTTTAAAAGACGCTGGGATTAAAAAGAGCACAAAAGACTCCTTTGGAAAGAATGAGAGAGAAAAAAACCTGTGTAGCAGATGCCGAACCCATCACCTAATGCATTTCTGGATGCCACTCAATCCTGTGATGTGCAGCACATAAGAACTGAAACAAAAGTTACATAAGGCTGCATTGCATTGACATAGTTTTCCAGGTAGAGGCACTGGCTGCAATCCATATAAACATATCCATGGAAAAATAATATCTCATCAGCACGTACAAGAAATACCAAATAAGAAGAAGTATCACGGTGCTTGACAGTTATCATAACATATGCTTCATAAAGTGTGGGTATGGAAAACAATACCCAGTGTTTCCTAACAGGAAACAGCTTATGAGGGTTGATGCAGGTTTTATTCAACTGTCTTCTGCCATGCAACTTAACAATCCTACTCCATGGATACTACACAACACGCTTCTGTGGTGCCCCACACAAGTGTAGGTTTAGTAGTACTCCCTATTTTTCATTTTGATGCAACACGAGGACATATTTCACATTGTCCTAATTCTTTCTTTGCTCCATGTAAAGCTGTAGCAACAGCATTTAAATCTCAACCTCCCCAACAGAAACTGCAATTAACATTCAAGCTTTTAAAAAGTTACAGTGCATCTCTCAGCCTGATAAGCAGATATTCAAAACCTTGAAACTGCATGTTAAACATTAGAAAATGGAAAGTGGGGGTCACCAGCAGCCTGATCTGTAGACATATCTGGGTCTTTTTGTTGTTGACAAGTAAGAACTAAGCATTCATTAAAAAGCTAACAACTAGAACTGTCAGCAAACTTGTATATTTGCACAACACCTTTGAAAAAGGGATAAATAAGCTCGGGCTTTTGCTGAGAATTTAGAAGTATAGCCTCCACTATATTTCAGGATGTGAATACTTAAGCATAAAATAAAAATAATTTTTAAAAAAGAGTTCTGCATCAGATCCTAATGAGTTCAACACTAACAAAGTGAGCAAGATTTGAGTACAGCATTCTTCTTTTCATCTTTTTCCTTATATGATGCAACAAAAGACATGAAAAGCTTCCAGGCAGCTTAATCCAAGTGGATAAAAGGAAGGAACTGAGGGAGTCTCTGCTATTACAGCACACCTAATGTAAAATAGGTTTTATTTCCCTAGCCCTTGATTGCTCCTATTCAGTCCAGACACATATGCTAGTTCTGGCCCTCAGCAATCTGCTCAGAGAATTTTTCAAAGCTGTGTCTAAACTGTGGGAACCAGCAGTGTTTTGCAAATCTCAGGTGTATGCATACCTGGCATGTCTCATCTTGACCTGGAGCGTATCAAGACTCCAGGCCATTTGTTGGCACCCAGCTTGCAAGGAAAAGAGAAGTGTACATATTGCTTTCTCATCCTTTTTCCAACAAAACCTGTTTTCTGTAAGATAAAAATGTAGGCAGGCAGAATGGAAGGGTATCACAATGTGGTCCAGTTGGGTGTCCCATTTAGAACTTTCAAAAAACTAAAAAGTAACTAAATAAGATTCAGCCTTCATAATGGTGCTTATCTCTGATTTTGCACATCTTTAGAGGAATAATCACTCTACAAAGTCACAGGCAACATCATAATTCATTTTTTCCCACACATGACCTTTCTGCCATCTCAGCCACAGCCAGGATTACCTCCTGCCTACCTGTTTTGTAACAGTGCTCCCTGGGGAATTCTCTGTGTTGTGCAGCCTGAGAGCAGAGCTCCTTCAGGTTGCAGTTGCATGGATGTGCACAGGACTATGTGTGATGTGATGACCAAATACACACACCCCAAAATGAAGAGAGGCAGAAAAACTGCACAGGCACATGGGGAGGGATCTTCTCTGCCACTTCAAGCAAGAGGACAGAGACCTTATTTCAAAAGCTACCGGGTGCCAACCTAGGCCTATGTCAGGCCAAGCATTTTGGTCATAAAATCAAATTATGGCACCTTAACAAGCTATAGCCTGTGAAATTAGCCATGCCAGCTGTCTATAGGCATGCTCTCAAACTACCCCAAATATGAGGTAACATGGCCGGCTGAAATACTTTGACAGGCTCAAGCTCCAGCACACCACCTTATAACTGTGGTGGGCTACATTTGCACACCTGAATAAGTATCAACAGTTAGTTACTCAGGGGCATCTTGTCAAGACTCTGTAACCCAGACATGTGCTGAGATTTTAGTAACTGATTGCAGACACAGTGTTCAAGCTGAAAATGGATAGATTTGGGTTAGACACTAGGAAGAAATTCCTTAGTGTGAAGGTGGTGAGACACTGGCACAGGTTGCCCAGGGAAGTTGTGGCTGACCCCTCCCTGGCAGCGTTCAAGGCCAGGCTGGACGGGGCTTGGAGCAGCCTGGTCAGTGTGAGGTGTCCCTGCCCATGGCAGGGGAGTAGGAACTAGGTAATTATTCTTTAAGGTCCCTTCCAACCCAAACCACTCTATGATGCTATGATTCTCTATTGAGCCATGAAAGTAAGTCTTCATAAACTGTATTACGAGTGGAAGGATATAAAGGGTTGATAAACGGGTATAAGGATGTTAATATTGATAATTCTGGGATGTCATTCACTTCAGGATCAAAACTGTATGGTTTTTTTACTAAATTCATCATTCTGCATTCCATAAAAATCAGAACTATTTTCACACAAGTCAAGAATCAACTGTACTTACAACAAGTGGGATGAAACACACTGCTGTTTTTATTGAGGAATGTGTTTGGCAAGCTTAGCCATCAGCAGCACTATCTCAGCAGCTTCTAATTCTATAGCACTAGCTCAAAACATGTTATCAGCTGCTGTATTTTGGCTGTGCACTAAAAAGCGACCAGATACTTATCACAGTAATACTTCTACCACACAGTCAGCAAACCCACCTACATAAGTGTTCAGCCTGCTGTTCCTACAGTGTAGCAAAGTCCCCACCTACAGCATGCAAAAGCTCTGTCGTGTGCCACAAGGATAAGCTCTGGTTTACATTAGATGAGAAAAAGTAATTTCTGGTTAAATTAATGATTTTACAGTGGTGCAGCTGCAACGATTCAGGTTCCAGTGCAGATATATATGGTCGGATTGATCTCATTCTGATGAAGACATTTGAAAGTTACATGTCTAAATCCTACTTATGTTAAGCCCCTGGTAGAGTTAATGGAGAGGGACTGACACTTCCAGGATGACTTCTCTGATTTATCTTATATATTTTACATGTGTACAATAAAGCTATTATTTCTCCTCGTGATTAAAAGGAAGCTGAGAACACTTGACTAATTTATATGTGCCTAAATTTGGGAAAATCAACCCTATTTATGGCATCACAGAGCTTTAGACAGGGACAGTTTATTTCTCAGACAAGAGTAAGCTATGTCAGTGGAAGCATTTCCATTTAAGTATAACTGCATCCTACCAGGACTTGAGCTGATTAGAAGTACACTGCTCTGAAAAAATGTCCAGTGCAAAAAAAATTCTGTGGTATCCTAAAGCATCTGTAGCCAGCATCTGCCAGTGGAGAAAGAGGCAAATACCATAACCAGGACTTTCCAAATCCCTACCTCAAATAATTTATTATTTTAAAGAATTTAGATGACCTGCATCTATTCAATCAACAAATGTAGCTTCCATATATTAAAATTTCTCCTTCATGTAATAAAAAATTTAAAAATACCACTATGACAGCTCCCTGGATCCTGCTCATTTTCCTGACCTTCTCCACATTACTACACTTTCTGTTGGAAGCTTTCAGTCTTTTATATGAGCACTTCACCTTACCACAGTGCCTGAGTGATCTCCAAGAAAGCACAAACTGACAGGAGAACTGGCAGCCCTTTTGCACTTCCAGATTCCTCCAGGCCAGTGGGCCTCCTCCCCAGTTGTGAGGGACTTGGAGGAGAGAGGATCCGATGGTCTTCAGTCACTAAACAGCAAAGCAAATTGTTCCCAGTGTGATAAGGATTCTGCTATGGGCTGGTGCCTCGTAGCTCTGGCAACTCCCGTCTGCTCCACAGATGCTGCAACGACCACTGTGTGAGGGAGATGTTTGCCACAGAGACCTACAGGTATTTCAGCTCTCTAATCTTACACCATTTAAAGTTAAGCACAGCCCAAAACACTATCAGAAGCTGCATTTTTAAGTGTTAAAAATAACTAACAAACTGCTGACTAAAGACAGCTGACATTCACAGCAGCAAACAGATCGATTCCTTTTGTTTGTCAGACTGTACTTTCTGTTCCATTGCCTGCTCCAGAAGCCAAATACCTCATTTTATTCATATTTCTGAGACACTTGATCCATGATAACTTAATATTTTCTTAGCACATAGCTTTGTGGAATATGATCACTTCTTTTCATCCTAGTTCAGTGGCTTTTCATGTTTTGATTAGTCTGAAGAGAATGATGGAGTACTCCAGTTATACAGAGACACAGCTGTCATATATCTATATATATTGAATTTAACCAAGACTTGGAACTTCTAAGCAACCTATATTTTTCTCACTGAAAAATAACAAATACAAGAAGCATCAAGATATTTGTATCACCACAAAATAGTTCAAAACTCAGAAGCCAAAGTGTAGGGTGGTCATTCCTATCTATAGGTAGCAAATATACTGAGTACCTTCTAGCATCCCTGGAGTTCAAACACCACTTCTTTTGACTGCAAAGAAAGCTCAGTTTGAATATGGATGTTTGATTTTTAAGTATCCAAAACAGAGTGATTTTTATTTGCACAAACAATTTGCAATATTTTCTTTTTTTATTTTGCAAGCAAATAATTCTAAAGTTTAAAAATTACTACCAAAACAAAGAAACCATTGGGAACACAGACCCACTGATTCTGGGAATCATCTAGATTTACCATAGCAATGCATTGTTCAGAACTGCATGACCTTAAATGAAGTTTCCACAAGCATTTAGGAAATGTCATTCTAGCTAAGTCATAAAATTGGTTAGGTCACAACCAAAGATACTGTCCATATTTCCAGACATGAAAGATGAAGGGCTGAGTGTGCCACCAATCACCTTTGTTAAATCAAGGACATACTCCACAGAAAAAGGATTTGATTTACTTTCAGAGAAATGCCTTACATGGTACATCCGAGGCTGTGAAGGAAGCAAGGCAAGCTCCCTATGTTAAAGTCTGAAGTGGGAAAAAAGGTCCCTAAACGTTTTAGGAACAGAAGGCCCATCTCTTCAAAATGGCACTTTATTCACTTCAGCAAATCCACTGAGTTGAAAGCTACAACATCCTGAGGTAGCAAAATCATCAGTAAAGTTTCCAGCTGGAAATGCCAGAGATGCCCGAGAGGAAAAGCTCCCAAGAAATAGCAGAAAGGACTGGCAAAGCCAGCTCTCCAAATTTGCCAATGTAATGCTAGCAACACTTCTGTTATTACATAATGAATGTTACAGATATTCAACCATTATTTTTTTCAGGAAGACTCAGAATTATTTACTGTCTTGTAATCATTCCAAATGTGGGAGAACATTAATTAAACAATAGGTTTCAGCTACACAGTCATGACTAATTACTCAGCTTTATCTATTGAAAATCTTCTTCAAAGTAATCTTTGGGTGGAATGGATGACACTCCAGAAGGCTGTGCTGCCATTCAGAGGGACCTAAACAGACTTGAGAGCTGGGAAGGGAGAAATTTAATGTATTACAACAAAGGCAAGTGTAAAGTCGTGAATCTGGGAAAGCACAGCCCCAGGTATCCGTATAAGTTGGGGACTGAGCTGTGGGAGAGCAGCACAGGGAAAGGGACCTGGGGGTGCTGATGGATGGAAGGATGACCATGAGCCAACAATGTGCCTTTGTGGCCAAAAAGGCCAATGGCATCCTGGGGTGCATTAGAAGGGGAGTGGTTAGTAAGTTGAGAGAGGTTCTCCTCCCCTGCCCTGGTGAGGCTGCATCTGGAATATTGTGTCCAGTTCTGAGCCCCTCAGCTCAAGGACAGGGAACTGCAGAGCCTCCAAGATGATGAAGGAAGGGGAACATCTCCCTTATGAGGGAAGGCTGAGGGAGCAGGGTCTCTTAAGCTTGGAGGAGAATGAGGGGTGACCTCATGAATGTTTATAAATATGTAAGAGATGAGTGCCAGGAGGATGGAGTCAAGCTTTTCTCAGGGGTGACTAACAGGGGTAAGGGGCAATGCTTATAAACTGGAGCATAGGCAGTTCCATGTAAATATTAGGAAGAATTTTTTCACTGTGAGGGTGACAGAGCACTGGCACAGGCTGCCCAGGGAGGTTGTGGAGTCTCCTTCACTGGAGATATTCAAAGCCCACCTGGATGTGCTCCTGTGTGACCTCCTGTAGGTGACCCTGCTCTGGCAGGGGGGTTGGACTCGATGATCTTTTGAGGTCCCTTCCAACCCCTGGCTTTCTGTGATTTTGTGATCTTTTGCATTCTTCTCCTTTCCTAGTGCTCCTGGAGGTCCCTTCCAACCTGACATTGTATAAATCAGTGAACGTTGTCCACTGCAAAATAGCTTGTGGGCAGAGCAATATAGTGGATGTCAAAAGCTGAATAACTGTTTCACATGAAAGTCATAGCCTGTAGCTGGGTGATGTTAGAGTCAACAAGCTTGTGAATTCATACCCTACAAGAAGTACTTCACCATAATGGTGGTGAGACACTGGAACAGGTTGTCTAGTGTGGTGGTAGAAGCCCCATACCTGGAAGTTTTTAAGGCCAGGCTGGATGGGACTCTGAGCAACCTGATCTAGTGTGAGGTTGGAACTAGATGATCTTAAAGGTTCCTTCCAACCCTGAAAATTCTATGATTCTATGATTCCTTACACTCCCCGAGACTGGTTTTATCCACACACTGACTCTGCTTCTCATTCACTGTAAATCTTTGATCCTACTTTTGTCTCTGCACCTACTGACTCTGCTGGCTCCAAAGTTCTGGTGCTTTGTCCTGCTCCACCTTCTGCCCCTGGGTTTCCTTCCTCTCCTCCCTCTAACGATTGCTTTCCCTAAATTCCAGTCACCAGAGAGGTCAGGAACAGACAGCGTCACAACCATATGGAAATGTTCTTCCTCTACTTACCATTTTAAGATAACCTCTGTTCCAGATGGTCACAGGCATTACCTGGTTGTGAATTGCTAGTGTGCATTGGCTCTATAATTAGGCAACAGCGTGTAAGAGCATTAAGTTGCAAAACAGAGAGAGAGAGAGAGAGAGAGACAGCAGAAATTGCCATGTTGGTTGTTACAGCTGCTTGCCACACCTATAATTAACATTGTCTAACAATTTCCATTCCATGGTGTTTTTTTAGTTCTGAATACTTTGCCAGATCTCCATCCCCATAGCTTAAACTTTCCAGCTGGACATCTGCTGTAAGGAAGTACCTGTGGAAATGGTGCAACAATGAATCCAAAGAACAGCCAGCTTTGCTCCTCTTTCATTAATGTTAAAAAATGCAGTTAAACTATTTCTTCGGAAACCTTTCTATCCCCATATTTGGGTACAGAAGCTTGAAGCTTAGCCTGGTGTAAAAGAAGACCTTTTTCTCACATACACAGGAGGGGAGGAGCATAGTCTGGGACAGGAATCTTAAGGAATGAATTTCAGAACTGAGAAAACAAGTTTCAGGTGATCAGGAAAAAGCTGTCTACACAAGGCAAAAGGATTAAAGCCCACTAGGATGTGGTACCTATCAGAGGATGCATCTCATCATTCTCCCACTGTAGGAAAAAAATTACATGGACAAACTAACCTTCTCCACTCTGGTAAGGGCACACAGGAAGGATGGAAATCCTTCCAACTAATCTAAAGGCTTCAAATGGCTTACACAGGCATCAATATAATTAACAATATTAGTGAAGTCACTTTCTACTGCTTAAAAATCTATTAAAGTAGGTCTCATACAGTGAAGCATTTTCTATTTGCCTTTTAAGCTCTGTGAAGTGGAACGCAACAAACTTGTCATAAAAAAAATAATCTGAGGCTGCAGAAAAGAATTAGGAGATAGTGTAGCTGCTTGCATACCTTGTCTTCATCTCCTCTACACTGCTCTGTATTTGCTTTATAACATAATGTTTTGCTGCAGGAATACACACCATTGATTTGCAAAGACCCTGTACCTCATTCAGTACACACAGGATCCTACTCACAGGTGCCTTTCAGAGGAGACAATTGACTCTTCAGCTTTGCTTCTTTTGCTGCAGAAGTTGTAAAGTGCGTGGTAAAGTAGATTTATATCTTCCAGAAGAGGAAGGATCATTCCACAGCTGAACACATCCAAGAATAAACAGATTCTATATTTGTCTCTGCCACAGACTGCCACAGAAGGTACTTTATGGACCTACGTTGTTTTAGAGATATGTATAGCTCCCAACTACATGAAAAGAGCAGAGTGCCTGTGGTTAATAAATCCTTCTCTATGCTTATTTTTTAGCCTTCCTCCTGTCTTGCTCCCAGAAACCTCACCTGGAAGCCTGAATCCCCTCTACCCAGACCACGTGTCAAACAGCAGACTGGGAATGGAAGATGGCTGGACTGCCAAAAGTGGATGAAGGACCCAAAGCCTGCAAATCCTTCAGCCCCAGAGCTAGAAACAGTAGCTACCCTGAGACCCAGACACTTCCTCTGAATCAAGGGTTTAATGACAGTGGAATAAGGAATGCATTGATTACTTTTATCTGCCTAACTGCAAAATGGTAAGTAGAGACAAAAGACTCTGCATTTTTTGCAGCTGAAACCACCTTTATTTCCTCCTCCTGGTAAAACTAGAAAGCCACTGCACATCAGTATCCTGAAGCAAAAGAAACCCTCTTTTTCTGTATGTCAGGGGCCTGAGTGCACCAAGAGCCCTTACTGCTGCTGATGAACCTCATCCTCTCCCAGCACCCTGTCCATGGCCCAGGACCCCATTTCAGCTCAGTCCAGAGCCATTAGTTCCTGCACTAGTGATGCCATGGGACTGCCAGCTCCTAGCCCTGCCTCCAGCATGGACTTCAGATCCATGCTGCAGCCTTGTCTCCAACCCTGTCTGTGGCACCACCTCCTTTTCTTCCCAGATGGACTCCCTGGATGGATCCTGGACCTGGGTCATCACTCTCCCAGTCTGGGGCTGTCAGTGGAGCCTTTTACTTGCTCCTGGCTCTGTCCAACATTTTTTGCCTACATGGGAAAGCACCCCGTTGGATAAGCACAACTTGCACTGGGGTGACTGTCAGCCCCAAAGCCCCTGTTCCACAAAGAAGAAAGGTGCCATGAAGCACTAGATAGCCTATATTTGGGTTCACTTATAACACACTTAGACTACAGGTAAGAACTCGGTCAAGCTGTCACAAAAAAATCATTCTCCGGGATATTAGGTTGGATAGGCACTGCCCAAATTCTACTTTCCCTGCCCTTTATGTGCCCTTAAAATTCCTGTTTTCTTGTTCTTCCATTTCCTAAATGCTGTTCACCTGCTCCCAGCATGATCTGGTGACTCAACATCCATGAGAGTCAATGTTCCTTATTCGTTTCCCACATACCTCCCTTTTTTGAAGAGTATCAAGTACCACTAAAGCACCTTTTCACAAAATGCTTTGGAAGTGTGTCAGATCCCTCCACCCCCCAAACACCTTTTGATTTCAGAAACTGCATCTGAGTTGGACACCGGCACCTATAAAAAGCACTCTCTTGAGTGCCATCTGTCAATGAGTCTTCAGCAAGGCTACAAAACAAGGACACTGACAAACACATGCCAACACACAATGCATTTCAGCTAAAGCATTTACAAAAAATATTCCAGGTTATACAACCAGAGCAGCAGTCCTACATCCTCAGCCCCTTTTACGTCAGCCTCCTATCAGAGCTGGCATTCGCTGTTGGCTTTGTGCCTTTTTCCACCAGCCAGCCTTGAAAAAGAGGATATCATCTGCCCCTCTGCCAGTTTTAACACCAGAGTCAAGATGCTGAGTGGCCACAGCAAGCGCAAACCCTGCTGTGTGACGTAGTTTGAGGTAAGCAGAGACAATGTACCCATGAACATAAAGCATGAGCCTATGGTGATAAGTGATAGGAAATGCCCTGATAATTAGGATGCTGGATGCACTGTTACTAACATGCTGTATGACCTTGAGCTATTTCTCTGCCTTCTCACCTCCATTCTTACGCTCACCTCAGCTGTTCCAGCTACAAACTTAACACCTCCTCGAGATCATAGAATCATAGATTTGGTTGGGTTGGAAGGGACCTCAGAGATCATCAAGTCCAACCCTTGATCCACTACCGCTGCAGTTACCAGACCATGGCACTGAGTGCCACATCCAGGCTCTTTTTATATATCTCCAGGGACAGAGAATCCACCACTTCCCAGGGCAGCCCATTCCAGTGTTTGATCACCCTCTCGGTAAAGAAATTCTTTCTAATGTCCAACCTAAACCTCCCCTGGCACAACCTGAGACCGTGCCCTCTTGTCTTGCTGAGAGTTGCCTGGGAAAAGAGACCGACTCCCCCTGGCTACACCCTCCTTTCAGGGAGTTGTAGAGAGTGATGAGGTCTCCCCTGAGCCTCCTCTTCTCCAGGCTGAACAGCCCCAGCTCCCTCAGCCTCTCCTCATAGGATCTGTGCTTGAATCCCTTCACCAGCCTGGTTGCCCTCCTTTGGACCTGCTCCAGGACCTCAATCTCCTTCCTGAACTGAGGGGCCCAGAACTGGACACAGTACTCGAGCTGTGGCCTCACCAGGGCTGAGTACAGGGGCAGAATCACTTCCTTGGACCTGCTGGCCATGCTGTTCCTGATACAGGCCAGGATAACTTTTTAGCAAGTTTTGTTACTATTGCCAGTGGGTTTTGCATGGTATGATCTCCTCCAGTGGCTTGGCACATTCCTACATGGCAAATTTTCCAAAGGTGAGCCCACACCATGGAAAAGGGCACAGCTTGCTGGTGGTGGCTGGCTCCTGGAAAGGGAGTTGGAAGTGAGTCATGTTCTTGGCAGCAACAGCAGCAGCAGCAGTTCCTACCTCTGTGCTGACAATGGGCAGGTGCAGGAGGAGGTGCACACCTCTAGGTGTCCAACATCTGCCAAAATATCTGCTTCCTGTCCTCTCCAGGATAAAGACAAGCAGGCTGGATTTTGTTGTGTGTAGCATGTTGGCACATCCACAGCACTGCTGGCAGCTTCCAGCCTGGGGACACCAGCTACAGCTGACTGAACCAGTACCTGTTTGTAAAACATTCCACTGCTGTGAAGGAAGACCTGCAGTGTTTCCAGCAGCAGTCTGTCTCTCTACCACCTCATCAGACTCACGACCCAAATGTGAACTCATCCAGCACTGGCCCAGCAATGCCAACATCACTGGGTCCTGCATGCAGCTACAGTTCCATGTTCACCTGTAAAACCCTAAAGAAAGACAATCCTGAAAGAGATCTGGAAAGGGCAGAGGGTAGGAGAGGAAAGCACAGGGGAAGAGTAATGTAATCACACATCAGAGCAGTGTGAGGGGAGGTGGTACTGAAGTGGCAGCGTGCAAACAGCACGCAGCCAAGGGACTGAACTAATCAGCAAATTTGAGTGATGATCTTGAGTGCCAGATTCATTTCCAAAATCCCATGGGAGGCTCACAAAAATAACATTTTTGCTGAAGAGAGTGAGAAAGACGGGTGTGTATTTCCCTGTCTGTTCTGAATGCAAGGAACAGACAGTCTGATTTTTATTAGTATTCTTAATACTGGCAAGGAAGGAGTCATGAAGCAGAACTGAAAACTGCTTCTACAGAAACATTTCTTAGCCATGCCATTTTCTGCAATGGTTTCATGAGAAGCCATCACTGGCAAAAGAGACAAATCACACTCGGCTGGCACCTGCAGGTCACAAAACCTTTCCTTGGTGAAACTAATAATGTTTGTGAGAGGATATGGTATGTGGTGACATGTGTCTGGCTGTCACCGCATACAGCAGCTCAGGTCTACAAGTAGAGAACAAGGATGAATGTAACTCATGAAGAGCAAAGAAGACAAAACACCTGAGTTTTAACCTGATATATAAGGCCACATGGTATAAAATCAACTGTTCAAAACAGAATGGGCAATTAATTATAGTACACTCTTCCAGTGTATTATATTCCTTTTCTTTCAGAAAAACAGAACTTTCTTTCCTAAAAGAGAACTTCAAAACAAAGCACTACTTTAGATAGTTGAGTATTTACAGCTTCTCTCATCCTCTGTTTGTTTAGAGCCTTTTCATAGAAGCATTAACAATAAAGAGTAGAAAAGAGGAGAGAACTGGGAATTCAACCACTAGTCTTAAAATAGAAAAGGAAGATATAGTAGCCCTGTTTCCTGACATGAAAAGTCCCAGGAGGGAAGGCAGCAGGCTTTAAAAAGAAAAGCCCTCTTCCTTCCAAGACATTTTTCAGATTTTCCCCATCCATCTTCATACCAAAATATCGTGAACATCCAGTCATTCTCCCCAAAAGTTTGCAATAAAACAGCATTTTGTAGTGGAAAACTTCTGTCAAAATGTCATGACCAACTTTACTCAGTAACTTAAGTTGCCGTGGAGATCTTCTCAGGGTTACAAACAGAGCATTAGAAATAATATTGTGTCAGCCAAGCTGCTCCTTGCTTACCCAGCAGAGGAGCTGGTCAAATCACTATACCCAGAAGAATTCACCTGCAAAGAGGGAAGGGTGGGCCAGCCTGAAATGGAGATTGCAACATTTTCCAGGCAGGTTGAGTCATTTTGTGAGATACTTAGACCGCTTACAAACGGTTATTCCTGATTTTTTATTTTTTTTTTTAATTTATCTTCCTTTTATAGATAAACAAAACTAGGAATCTCTAGGCCGTGAGTAAATGTTTACTCAAATTTTCCTCTAAAGGTAACGGGCCAAATTCTCCATTCCACCATTTTAAGCTATGCCTTTGCCTGTTTCCTCTGGAAAAAAAATGATCCTGCCTTTATATGCCTTTGGTTTATATGGACTCTGACTATTTTTAGAGAACAGGGAATAGTAGACAGCAGACAGGTCTTGATACCAGGCAGCACTGGGTGAGAACCAGACTCCAAGGATAGTAATTAAACTATATTTGTTATTAATGCTTCCAGTTTTAACCTTCAAATTATAGATCATGCTTGTCTAGACTTAGATATTAACTTTCTCAGAAAATGACATGGTCTTGCCTGTGTTTGTATACATGGGTGCACACATCTCTACTCAAATAACAGGAATGGGCTACATCACCCCTGACCTGATAAAACCAATGAAGTAGGATGTTTTAAGGAGTATCCCTTAGAGCACACTGTAACACAAGACAGACCCAATCTTCTGCTTTCATTTATTAATAAGAGGCCATCCTACAGCTGCCTTTTTGAAGCCAGAGATCCTTTGTTCTCTGTTGTTTCTCATACTATAGTTTTCATGAAGCTTCTTGATTACCCACTCCACAACCAGATCCTTCCTACCTATCCAAGAATTGTGCTTAGTATTCCTTGCCCCAAATTCACCTGGTCTCACTCTTTCTGCTCTACAAATCTTCAACAGTATGGTAAATTATCTTCTAAGGCAATAGGAAATGGACCCAGAAGTGCCACGGCCAAGGGACATTAAGCACTCATCCAAGTATAAATTCACTCTGCTGGTTCAAATGCAATAAAATATTACTGATGGATTAATTCCGCACTAACTGATTTTACGCCAGATCAAGCACTGCCCACCTTTGCATGGCCACTCTACAGCCTGTGGCTCTACAGCCACACCAAGCCAATATCCACATCAGAATGTGTTCCACAGAAATGTGATGCTGTGCCCATTTGTCATGAGGCTCAGGTTTGTAGCACTGAGTGACCCAGGAGAGCTTATGTCAGGCAGGAAGAGTCATGGAAGCAAAGCCTGAGGAAATGGACAGCAATGGGGATTCTCCCCTGGATGATGGTTGAGTCTGTGGAAACTTCTGTTCTGCTTTTCTAGCCAGCACCACCTTTGGTTTGCTCTCCTCCCAAGGGTGTAGGGAAGGGCTCAGACCCCAGCAATGCAGGCTAACTGGTTGTGCCTTGAAGGTTTGGTCCTAGCCCTCAGAAGCAGGGCAATTTCATCACCCTTGAGAAGGGTGGATTGGACCACTCCTTGGTGACAATACCTGAACTCTTCAGAACAGACTATTCACAATGATTAACAGACTGTCATTCCATTTGCAAAGCTTTTGATGATAGGTTATCACTCCTCAAACATGTCTTTAGCTTGCAGAATTTTTAGCTGCTTGTGGTTTTATAGCTTCCCCAACCTTTGGCCATGCTATGCTTGAGCAATTCAGTAAAAATGACTGCTTCAGCAACAACTGAAGATAGGAAGTAGGGAATAATCTGTGTGCTTTCAAGACCTAAGTGGTCAGTAGTGGAAGAAAATATTTCACTCTGCTCACAGAGTGAACCTAGAATGGTCTCACTGTGGCCTTATTAAAAGAAAAGGGTTAAATAGCAGCTGTGCATGTCAAGGAGGCATTAAGAAGGTAATAAAAAGGTTTTGCTCTTTCTAGGGAAGTTGGGAAATCTATCACCATAGTTCCACAGTAATAAATGTTTGGCAGAACCATCCCATCCTGGAGCTCCACCTTCACCTCCCATTGGCCAAGCAGGTCCTTCACAGGTCCTTCACTAAGAGGCCCAACTTCTTGAAAAAAAACAACCAATCAACCTCTAAGAAAAAATTCAGGCTACCTTGTGATGTCTTGATAGGACTGACCGTGGCACCTTGTTGAACTACTACACACTGTTGTGTTCATGTTGCTTGGTGTAGAATCCTTCAATTTGTTATACTTCTGGCACCTAAGATTCTTCCTCTGTTAAAAAAATAAGAAAAGAAAAAAAAATGAGTGCTCCCTCCTCCATATTACAAATTCTCATGATGACATGAGAAATGCCAAGGGAACTGTGAGGAGAAATCAACAGATACCTAGGAGCAGCTTGGACACAACGGAGAAGGGGACAATAAAAATATCTTTGTTAGTTTGTTTTAACAAGTAACAACACCAAAATGTCATAACTATGACTTAGCACCTATGACTTAGCCGAGCTGGACGGGGCTTTGATCAAACTGGTCAAGTGGAAAGCACATGGCAGGGGGGGAGTTGGAACAAGATGATCTTCAAGGTCCCTTCCAACCCAAACCATTCTAGGATCCATTCTATGGACTAGCTATTCTTCTGGAAAACCAGCAGAGTGACCAACATGCTCTTAAATATGATGTAGGAAAAGCATATAGGTAAACTGAATGTATAGTCCTTTCTTAAGTCACCAAACTATTGGGCAGTAGTTTATCATCATTCAGCATAATTGCCTAAAACTTTCAATTCAGCTGTATGACCATTAAAAAAAGGCATTGTGGACTGTAACTGCTGTACTCAGCAGCTGATAAGCTCTGCTGTGGGATTTTCTAACCCCAATTTAGGCAATGTGACTAAGGTCAAGAAAAAGATTTTTACAGCTTTTTCTGTCACCTTTTTATTGAAGAAATAAATTTTCCTTTCATTGCGTGCACCTGTACTCTAATAGAGAGCCAATCAAATCAGGAAATCAATCTTCACTGTCTCCCAAAAGAGTATCTGCTTGTTCAGATCTGTCAGGTTTTGTAGACCATTAAAAAGCAATCCGTGAGATGAAAGTGTAAAAGAGAGAGCTTAGTCCTTAACATGTCCTGTGCATTAAGCTCTCTTTGAATGTTCCTGCTTGAACTCCATTCTGGAATAGCCTCATTAATACAGTTTATGAGTCATTAATTTACCTTGTCAATTTTATCAGAAATTCTCTTCTACAGTTTGCCAAATATTCCCTGTTCAGAGAAAGGAGAAAAGTGGCACAGTTCTAATAAACCTGTTCAGGGATGTGAGTTGCATTCATACCTATGCTGACAATTGCTCTTGGGCTTGTCCTGCTGCCTCACCTTGCAGTGTAGGCTAAATTGCATCTTACCCAGTTTCTGAGATTTGGAAACTCTTGTGCCCACATAGAACTCATCAATGGAGTCTCGTGGGCAGACCAGTGTAAAATATATGAACAGCCCTTGAATCAAGGATGAGAAAGAGCTTCCCCATGGGGAACTGTCTAACTTCCACACACCAGTGTCTCTCTACCCTATTTTTAAAGGGTGAACTTAAGTAACTAAATAGAAGGTATGGATTCTCATTTAGCCTAAGCATGCTTCCACAGACTAGTATGAGCCAGGAAAATGAAGTGAGGGTCATATTTGCTGTGCAATTCAGCACTTCATGTTTGATAATTTAGGTCACTGAAGGTTGCTTTGCATCTAACTCTGAGACACTTGGCCTTTCCTCATGCTGCCTTGGAGCCACGGGGTCCAGCAGCAGGCTCTGAATTCCATCAGGGGCACCAGGATCCTGGAAGGAAAGTGTCACTTTGACAATGCTGATGATCTCCTGTAGATTGAGCCATCAGTGTCTAACTAGTGCCAGAAACATATAACTATTACTCTCAGCTGGCAGAGCTACAGTAATAAATCCACAACTTACTTTTCTGTTAATTGTGTCAGGTAGTTTGCTGCTTACAATTATCCCTTGTCCTTTCTCCAGGCCAGATTTGTTATTTGTTCCTTCTCAGTACCAAGTCATTTGCAAGTCATATTCTTCAAGGTCATAAACTTCCCTAATGATTAAATTAACAGCATGAAATTCCAACTCGTAGAACTGTCAAAATTGGATTTTGGAGAACTACTGTCTTCCTTTTTCTTTGTCCATGGGGAAAAAAAAAGAAAGTATTACAGACATCATCCCTCAAGGAGTTGTATTCTGTTTCAGTTTGTTGAACTTTTTGTTCAGCTTTGTGACTATTAGATAAATACTTATTAAAAACAAAAAACCCAAACCTATAATTCAGCGCAAACTCTAAAGTATTTTGGTTAAGGATATGAATTTTCCTAGTGTGTTGCCTTCCACACTACCGCTAGACAAAAATAAAAGCAAATCTGTGCAGTCCAAAATTAAATATCTGTGCAGAAATAAAATATTATGTTACTGCACATTTGACCAATAAAGAAAACATTAGAATATCTATTTCAAAAGATGCATGAGAGAACATTTAGTGTGCTTTATTCATGTCCAGTGAGCAAACAATTTCCTTCCATTCCAGAAAAGCACTCAGCAATAAGATAAGGAGACCAGCCATGGTTACTGTACAAGCTTGTCAATTTGTTCACCCTGCATACGATCAAGACAGCCACACAAAAGGAAAAGGGCATCAACTGGCTGATGATAGTTCTGATTTATCTTTGCCATCTGATTTAGGAGGCTTAGGTCCCTATCTGCCACCTACATCAGATGGCGAAGGAGGCAGGAACACAATGCTCTGGATACCAATTAGTGCCATAATGGAGTCAGTATCTCATGTTCTAGTGTGTCAAATTCCAGCAGTGCCAGTCAGATCAGAACAGAAGTCACAGCAAGGTCACTATGATATGTCAGCAGGACAGCTTCAGCCAAGTACTGCATCCTAATCCCTGTCTGCTGAGAACCTAGCAGAGCAGAAATGCCTGCAGTTAAAATTCACCTAAAGCAATATCCTCCAAGGGCATCAGGCTGGAAGCAGAACAGCACTACACAAGATAATAAAACAAAGTAGATTTTAACTGTTAAATGCACGCTTTTTGTTTTGGTACAGGAATGTGCTGAAGTCTGCCTATGCAAAGAAACAGCAAGGACATCAGCAGTGTGGTTTGGACACATTAAAATACAGACACCTTCAAACCATGTACCAGCTCCCCCACTTCCACTTCAGAATTACTTCTGTAAGGAAAGGTGACCTGGCACATACCCATGCCTTGGTAGCTCACCCTGAGGAGTTAGTCAGTTCCATATAATAACTGTAGCAACAGAGTGCTACCCAAATGTTAGTGGGTTTATTATCCTCCTAGCACAGATCCTCGAGCACAGATCCTATGAGGAGAGGCTGAGGGAGCTGGGGCTCTTCAGCCTGGAGAAGAGGAGGCTCAGGGGAGACCTCATCACTCTCTACAACTCCCTGAAAGGAGGGGGTAGCCAGGGGGGGGTTGGTCTCTTTTCCCAGGCAACCCTCAGCAAGACAAGAGGGCACAAGAGGTCTCAAGTTGTGCCAGGGGAGGTTTAGGTTGGACATGAGAAAGAATTTCTTTCTGGAGAGGGTGATCAGGCATTGGAATGGGCTGCCCAGGGAAGTGGTGGATTCTCCGTCCCTGGAGATATTTAAAAAGAGACTGGATGTGGCACTCAGTGCCATGGTCTGGTAACTGCAGCGGTAGTGGATCAAGGGTTGGACTTGATGATCTCTGAGGTCCCTTCCAACCCAACCAATTCTATGATTCTATGATCACTTCTCAATCAGGGAAACAATGTACCTGCTGAGAAATGCACAGGGCACAAAGCAAAACCCCTCGCCTTAACTTTCTCCGATGCTAGGAGGTCATTAATCAGAGCTTATCCACACAGAGGATAGCAGCAGGTAGCCTAACCTGCTACCTCATGGTCACACTCACAATGTTAGCACACCAATCATGTTCCACACCTGCCCTGAGGTAGTCACAGCAAGAACACACCTGCCAGAGCAGAGATAGTGAGGAATACAATTTCTCCCATGCACTCAAGAGTGCCTGGGAAGGAGGATGAAGTTGGATGTTTGGGCTGTGCACTAGGGTGGTTGCTTTGGATGTAGATGTAGGCCTTATGTGAATGTTACAAAAACAAACATTCTCTTATTTTTTGCAGATGCACTGAAAATCCTTGATGCTAAAAAAAGTAGCTGCCCTAATTTGGTCAAAATATGTGCAAATATAATAGAGAGAAGGGCCCACTTCTAGGGATTAGAAGATAGATACATTACTCCCATCTTTGTTCTTTTTGAGGTCCACTGGCTTCTAGTATTTGCTCATTCTGCCATTAATCTTCTGACTGTTCAGAATTATTCTTAGAGGGACTTGTCCCCAGGGAAGAAATCTGGAGTTAATTTTAACTTGTAATTATTCAAAACAGTTGTTAAAGTACAGGAGGTGTGTAGGCCTGTTAGCAGGAGACACACTAGCAGCAGTGGTTATGCTGTGCCCTTTTCAGACTTCAGGAAACTTCCTTTCAGGTAAGGTTTCAAATTGCAGCTGGCCAGATCCAAGAGCCTGATCTTTCTCCTACGCAGGGCAGACTGCCTCGTCCACCATTCCTTTCCCTGCATTCCTGCTCTATGCCTTTCATGGCTTGGCAGATTAACTGAACTGAGCTGACTCAATATTTTCTGGAAGAATATTTGCTTTCTTGTGCTGAGTTTGTATTTTGTGGGTTCGGTGAGCCCAGCTGACCCACTAAGGGCAAGATGAGAGCTAGGAAAGAAGAAGGGGAGAGTTGTGTGGCTGGTGATAAGAGGAAGAAGGGAACAAAGAGAGAGATGAGAGAAATGAGCTTTTACACAAGATAGTGACTTTTTAGCTGTGCTGTGCTATACCGTGAGATCTCACCCTTGCATATTACAATAGAAGAAAAAAATCCAGTTTATTGACAATGTATGAGGTGACATGTTCCATTTATATCATGGAAGTCTTATCTTGTACTGAAGGAGCTCAGGCAGTCAAGTGAATGGACAGGGACTGCAAACTGCAAAAGTGAACAGGAGATGTTTTTCTTACAAAAGAATTACTGACTGAAAGCCTAGGCAGTGACTAGACTTCTTTCTCTCCAGAAAGTAAAATCAGTTAGGCAATAGTCTGGTACATGATATTCTGCTGCTTAAAATGAAAATGAAAAATCTAGGCAGGTTGGGATAACAGATGTTAAGAAAAGGTTTTATGACTCCCATTGATGAAAAAAAAAAAAAAAAGGCAGCACAGGTAAGTCATATATATAGGAAGAGTGCCCAGAAGGCTTGTGGGTAGGTGTTAAAAGACTGATCACTTCTTTGTATGAGTACACACCTGGCACTAAAAAAGCCATCAAGGAAGCTTATGACAGTGTATTCATGTGTGGCTCTGACTGTTGCTTTAGATTTAAGAATGAATCCCATGTTGAAGGGAAAGACCCAGGTTAAATACAGAATTAGCACGTAATGATGGAAGGCCACGGATGCCTGAATCCCTTCCAGGAGCTGAGTCTTACCTCATTAGCAAAGCAAAGAAGCAGAGCAATCATATTTCCGTCACAGTGCAAAGACAAATTGAAAAGTGAGGCAATCAGTTGTTAATTTTATAGCTTCTCTAGTTGCTATAACAGTGCAACTTTGTCATAATCCATTCCTAAAGCACTGCTCATTGCGCCAACACAGGCAACTTCTTATGCCATTGTACCTCCATATGGAATTAAAATCAGCAGCACAGGAAGTCTGAGTAAGTGAGCATAAAAAAACATCAAGAGCAGGGAAAATGCCATAACATAACAAGAACTTATCCACCATGAATAGCTCCCATCAGAGGAAAGATGTAATTTATAGCTCTGCTTCAGTCTCAGTTTTGAGGACTGACACACTGAATAAAGACTTCCTTCAGTTCTGCTGGAATCTCATTCTTGATTAAGCTATTTAATTCAAATACTAATTGTTTGACAGGCTCTTCTTTAGCTCTATGCAGCAATTCATGTATTACTTAAAAGCTAGCTGATACTGACAAAAGTTAATAAGATTTTGGTGAACAATGTAAGACTAAGAATCTCTCCCCCCTAAATTTAGTGAGCACTGTGTTCTGTTGCTTAGCATGATGGATATTCACTGGATAGATTAAAATCCCAATATAGTAGGTAAGTATTTCAATGTGAAAGTCCTACCATAAACTTATTAACACAAACCTCTCTTTGAGAGGCTACGTAGACAGGACAAGCAAAGCCTTCTGAAAATAATGAATGACTTCAGAGTGTGACATCAGCTCTGCGCAGCTCCCAAAAGTATATGGTTACACAGATATCTATTTTGCACAGATAGGTCCCATGATAGGTAAAAAGGGTATGTAACATGATGGGTCCACACGGAATGGTGTAAAGTTTGGCTCCTCCATGGTTGCAGAAAGCTGCCCAGCTGACCAGAATTATGTAATGTGTGTAGATCAATCCCTCACACAGGATGACAGAAGAAAAATTGCTTTCTGGGTAGCAAGTGCAAGTACACTGATTAGGATACTAATTTGTATCCCATTGGACTGTAAACATCCCCCATGCTTTAAGCATTCATGTTCTGTGATTTTAGCCAGTTGCATTGGTAGGTAAGCAAGATAACTCTAAAACAGAGCCTAGAAAGATATTTAAAGGTGGAGAAGTTTAAATCAAGGGCCAGAAACCAGGAATTTTCAGCCCTATTTCCTCTTCTGCCACTGAAAGGCAAGATACCATATGGCAACTCCTCGCCATGCCATTACCATCACCACCATACCTCATGAAAAGAAAAGATAGTTCAACCTCCTGAAAATAAAAACACTCGTATTATCTCCTACAGAGAAGTAATGACAACAGTCATGGGAACTATACTTTTGTCTGATCTCCATTTCAGTCTACTTCTTCCATTATATGATGATGGGTCCTTTACTAGCAAAGAGAATTTCACACATGAAAAGAGTCAAATATTAGACCATAAACCTTGTTTTCCAAATCATAGCCTTTTTCTTGCTCCTTGTCTTTTTTTACCCTGTAAGATTAACAGAATCAAATCACCCTAGTGCAAGGATGAAATAGAACAGATCATGTGCTCCAGTGAATGAAATGAAGTAGGGAGGAAAAAAGTAGAAAGAAATAGACTCATATATGACTAAGTAGAGAGAATCAGAACAAACACAGCAGCTACAGAAGAAAATTAAAATAATAAAGACAAGCCCGGTGAGTGAAAATGAGAGTTATAAAACAGACTCTCAGCACATATGAATGAATATTCTGGCTTTCACACTGGAAAAAGAGAATCCTTTACATTTCAAGATGCAGAATTTTAAGGCAATTCTTAAAAAAACCTCCAGAGTATTTATAATAACTGCCCTTCTCATATGAACAAATGCACATCACCCCCGGTTTGCTGATCCCCTGCCTTAGTAGCAATGCCAGCTTAAACAGCTCCCACCTTCTTCCCACCATCAGAATTTTGATCCTGTTCTCTTTTTATGAAGGCAGATGTTTGGGAGTTCCCAGAGCAAACAGGTTTCACACTAACTGTATCCTCCACCTAAACCCTGGTTTTTTTCAGCTGGGTCAGTTCCCCAGCTGCACAAACAGCATACCAGGAGATTTAGGAATTAGAATAATCTGCCTGAAAGATGGGGTTGGTGCCCAGAAGGTGCTCAGGACACCTTAAACAGACTTGCCATCACTTGCCTCGATTCATTGTTCAACAAAACCTTTGTTTTAGCATCAGCTGGCTCTGCCAGTCCTTACCTTATGGATCCACCCATTCCCTCCCATCCAATGTCTCCATTTCCTTTTGGCTACGCTGATGTTTTTTGCAGCTTTACAATAAACAGGATAAGGGGAACTCACCCAGCTGAAAAACAGATTTCACCTTTTGTTTTGCTCAAGTCAGTTCTCAAGGGATGCATCTTCCATCTATGTCATGCCACGTGTACAACCTTGAGGGTGTGAGCCAGTGCCTGGGGACAAGGAACAGCAGGACTCACTCCATCTGAGACTGGCTTAGCCAGTATATGTGTCCATGGAATTACAGTCTTGTGTGCCCCAAGGCTGTCCTCCTTAACTGTAGACATGCAGACACTTGTTTGTTGTAGCTGTACACACAGCAACAACAAAATGGATTGAAGTAGCAACACAAATATAAATCAGTGGCCTCCCGTGTTCATTACAGTAGCTTCCAGTTAATTTTTTGATTTCTTAATGGGATTGTCCAGTCTAAAAAGGGATACCTGTGGAACCTTGTCACTCACAGTAACTTGTAATTAACATGATTCCTGTCAGCAGAGATGATGAGATAATTCAGTCAAGTCAGCCCTAGAAACATCCACAAGGAGACACAATTTGCATGAAGCTAGAGAAGATGACCTACCACTCTTGCCTCTAAAACCAGAAAATATACAAGGAAGAAAAAAAAAATCCTAGTATGCTGATAGAGAAAACCATTCAGGACTTCTTCAACCTGGCATGTCACAGTACTGAGAATTAGTGAGGGCAAAGTGGATGCATTTCTGGAAAACACCGTAATTCCTCAAGGCTGACAAAGAAGTCGATCCAAAAGCAAAGAGAAGACAGACAGTGAAGCCATTTACTCACCTAGCCTAGGTAATGGGAACTCAAGAACATGAGGGGGACATGTTGCCATGATCTTACAAACCAGATCACCATGTGTTGGGCAAACAGGACAAGCAGCAGTCAGTGGCAGTGCAAGCAGAATCGGGACAAAGCACACAGGGCTGGCACAGAACCCACTTCCTGACCCAAGCCTGGTCCTGAGCCCGAAGTTTCACACTCAGCTTCATGATGAGCCTTGCACTGTGTCCTCCACAAGTGCCATCAGCCCTTCCCCTGTCTCCTCCTGCTCTAACATCAGATGTAGCACTCATCCAGCCACGGCATAACTCGGAACAGCTGGATAATCCACGTGAAAGCTCATCAATATATTTGCAGGGCAGGACCACTCTTTTCAACACCAGCATAGTCCTGTGCTCGCTGTGAAACCACACCTGAGTCTATGGCAGATGTCTGAACACCAGAAACAGCCTTCAAGCTTTACAGTAGAACTACAACTTACTCTTCTGCTGCACAAAAATTATTTGGGATTTTAAGGAAGGCTGACTGCTTCTTCCCGTTAATATATCTGATAATGGCAGTCTTCCCCTCTCCTAAAACCTGTTGATCTGGCATACTGCTGGACATTTACCAAATGATTAATTGGCCAGAAGCCAATTAAATACAGCAGCAACCTGATAGAGACTGCAGATTTTGGAGGGGGCATACTTTGGAAAAGTGTAGTGGAAGGAAAAACAAAAATTGATCACATTCTCTCGGGTTCTTCAAAATATCTTTTTCAAAATACCAGGTTTAAAAAATAAATAACTTTGAACATATTATTCCAGCTACTTGGCTGCTGAACTCTATTTCTCTTCGATAGCCCAAAGCCAACAGAAATCCAGGGTATAAGTCCTGCAGGACTCCACAACTGACCTATTGTCTAGGAATTTTTCAGCAGAATAAAACATGCCAGGTCACTGTGAGTGAGGGCCAGAAGGCGTCTCTAGAGCCATATGCCTCTACCTCCTATAGTCTGAGGAAAAATAAATACTAGGGGGTTCCCTCCAACTGTGCATGAGAGCAGAGGTTATTACCCCCACCCCCTCCTCCTGCTGTGTAATTCTTTATTTTAGCAATAAAGAAAAGATTACACCTGGTCAGCTGTGCAAAACTTGGGCAGTTTTGCAACCTCTCCAGGCAGAAAGCCGTGAAATGAGTTCTAGCACAAGCTGGGAACTGTCAGCAGCACCTGAACCTCTACCTTACAGCCACAGGGCTTTCCTACACTATTTTCTCCTCTCATTTTTCACTTAAATTTAACAAGCCTTTGGGACCAAACAGCCTGAATTCTAGTGGGCAACTGACCATGAAATAAAAAGCCTCAACCGCAGCAAACACTACCTGGTCCCAAAACACGGGGAGAGACAAGAGAGGTGAAAGGCCAAGATTAATCAAATGTGATAGCAGGAACTGCCCTCAGCTGCCAAACCCAGCAGCAGGCTGAGGTTCCTGCATTCACTCACTTAGAAGGTAACAGCTTGCAGATGATATTTCAGCTTTAGTCAGCAAAAAAAATTATTGCTCCACCAGCCAGGGACTGACAACAATCCCAAAAACTTCACAGAAAGCACTTTCAGTGGACTAGAAATAAAAGGATCTAATGCTTTAAATATACTGCAAATTTAAACATTCACCCATGAAAATGTGAAGTCGGAAAGAGCTAACTGTGAATGTATCACCTCAAGAGACTGGAGAGGTGTTAAAAGCTACAGCAAATAAAAAGAAATAAGGTGGCAAAGTTGGTGCATTTGTGCCGAGGTAGGAACTGCTCAGAGACTTTGCTTGTTTACAGTGGACAATTTCTCACCATGATGTTTATTGGTCCCACTAAATCAACCTTCCCACCCTAGGAGAGAAGCAGCAGGCACACCTCATGTTACTGAGGAACATGCATTGCTACTGATATCTCATGGTTTGAGCTGTATTGCAGAATATACTGAATTCAACTAACAGGAATATACATTTGGGCTTAAGTTGCATATATACAGAACTCTTCATAGACAGACAGACACACTGACCATCTGTTTCTTCTACAACTTGAAATAAAAAAATAAAGCAAAATAAACCGCAAAACAACAGAGAAATACAATTCTGGCAGCAAACCATAACTTTATTCAGAGATTTTCCAAGATGCCACTGAAGCAGAGAATTTATAATTACTTAGACCTAGACTTTTCTTGTTACATCCTGTTATCCAGACACAGTCATTAAAGCTGCACTTCCTTTCAGTTTGGTAGGAAACAACCAGTATTCTCAGAAACCTGAAAGTTAAAAAGTATTTAATCACAAGTATGTTCAAGTACCACCAGCTTTGAGGGCAGGCTAGGTTGTGCAGATTAATTTTATTTACCCAACTATTTGACGGACTCCTAATTTATTTTTAAATTAATAAAAATGTGCCTTTGAAGGAATCCTTGTATTTTATTAATTCTAGCAAAACCTGCTTATATCAGTGCTTCTATTTTTAATAAATAGCCAACTGAACTGAACAACAAACAGACAGCAAACAGCCCTTTGGTTACAAAGAAAAAAACACCTTGTGGTTTTAGCAGATAGAGTGGAGATACTTAGGAAATTCTTATTGTAATTGCCATTGCAATAAGGCTTTTGATACTGCCTGACACAATATTCCCATGATCACACATGGGAATGCTGTCAAGTGACAGACTTGTATGCTGGCTGCAAATAAATAGGAAAACTGTACTCAAAGTTTAACTACAAGTAATTTGATTCTCTAAGATCACCTTACCTAAAGTTTCATGGTAAACAGGTGTATTTGTCTTATTCTGTGTTTTCACTCCCCTTTTGGCTGATAAGCTAGCAAAGACACCTTTCAAATGATAATAAGCAGTAAACTGTTGCCAACACCATAGTGGAAACAAAAGAGACTTCAAAACAGCCTTGAAAAAATGCAGGACAGGTAGGATGCAGTCCAGAAAAGTTAAATTCCAAGTACTACACTCAGAAGAGAATAAATTGCCCAAATACATAATGGACAGATATTCTGAAGAATGAAACTTTGAAACAAACAGAACATGAATCAATACATTTCCATGATATAAAGAACCCTAGAACCTGTTTCAAGTTCATTCTCAAGAGTATGGATAATCTTAGGCAGCTACAATTTTTTCTTAAAACTCCATGTTGCCACGGGCTTCCAGAAAGACCTGCAATAGTTCAGATAATTTAAAATGGGATAAGAAACTCAAGTCCACTTATTCCTTAAAAAAAAACAAAAAAACCCCAAAACTATTAGGAAATCATCAGTTATATAAAAAATAAATAAATAAATAAAACTACTACTTACAGTGTTCTATGATTCTATAAACATTATCTGTCATTCCAGGGTTAATATGAGCAAAGTTACATCTGCCAGCTTGTGCATGAAACACTTTTTTCCCTTTTCAGCATGTCAGCTTTTTTCTGAGAAGCCAATGCATTGTATTGAGAGCTTAAGAGCACAGGACCTTCATAGTGCAAATGCCAACCTCTTCCAAGAACATGAGACTCACATTCATGCAATAACAGTATAAACAGATGTAGTGGATCCAACTGCAAAGTTATCTAGAGTGAAGAACATGTCCTTGTGAACTCACTTAAGACCAGTTGTTTAAAAAATATGTACAAATGTCTCATTTAATTGACTGCCAATAGGCAGAAGGCAGTGTTAACTGCACAGAGATTTTTTTCCTAGCCAATTAAAAATAATGAGAGTGCATATCAAAATAGCTAAACTATCAGCAGTTCATATTTTCTACCGTGTGGTGCAAATCTGTGCAATTGGACATGTTTTAAATGAAAAGTTTCCAAATATGATCTGGCTCGAGTTCTTTTTTATTATTTTGCGTCCATATAAGAGAAAATAAGGAGCACATCCAAGCAAAACAAGGCAGCTATGATGTACCGTTTCATCATGCCCAGGGAAAGAAAAACAAGCACTGGTACATACATCTCCAACACTCAGCCATCAAAACAAGCATTTTTCTTTTTGAATTCTGTTTATTTGGACAGGGGGCTGCCCATTTCATGAAATAGAGGCGATAACAGGGAGCCAGTTTCAGAGCACTAATCCCTGGTTACCCTTGGAATACTGTACATGGTTTAAAGCAGATGACACGAACCATTCAATTAGCAACTCACCACCCTGCAGGACCAGCACATGTGAGAACAATAGTTCTGATTAACACCAGAAAGAGATCATATGAGCATGGGAGAAAGAAAGCAGAACTACATAAACTCCACGCTTAGGTTTATAAAAAAGCACAAAGGCAAGTTATGTTCACAACTTTTTTTCTGAAAGTCAGTGAGATTTCAACATCTGGCTTCCCTACTCTGTAAAATCACCCTTTTGTATAATCTACACTGCAAAACATGAATTGAGACCCAAGCTGGCTTAACTATATTTGAAATACTCTTTCTGAAGGGCACTACAGTGGCCCCCCATAGCTCAGGCATCACACTGCCACTGCATACGTGGAGAACTTGGACCTAGTCCCACAAGACAGCTCTGAGATTCCATGTATTGTAGATGATAACCACATAACCACTAAAAATAATGAGAAAATTTATACTTTTGAGAAGAAATTAATCCACAAGAAGCTTACGCTAAATACATGATAGTACCAACAACTTGAATCCTGTCCTGGAGCACTAGAAAATACTGATCTGCCCTTGGCAGCCTCCTGTCTCCACTTCTTTGTTTTCTGTCAGCATTTCATAAGGAACATCTGATTATCTGTATCTGTCTGCTGCCTCACGTCTGACTGCCAGACACTGTTCCCAGGGCCACCACCATGCCCACCTGAGAGGTGTCTCCCAGCATCTATGGTTGTTGGTGGGTTGCACAACTTTTGGACTACAGTCACCTCATGCATATTAGCAGTATGGGTGTTGCAATCTAAATTTCAAACTCATTTGGCTCAGACTTCAGGATGGTCCAGTGTCACAGCTCTTCATGTGCTTTTCACACAGTTTGTGGCAGGTCTGCTCTTCATTTTCTTACTGATAGTCACAGTTGAAAGGTCCTATTTGGAAGTATAAAGCTGAGGGTTTTTCTGTTAATTTTTAAACTTCCCTCTACTCCCCCTTGCACTCCTCTCATATCAATAAACATCTGCTTTCCTTCCTGAAGGCCACCCGTGCCAGTGTATTCCAGCAAGATCCTGTTACAGGTCACAGCACAGAGCTCATGCTATGCACTTGCTTTACCTCCACCCAAAGGGATTTAAAGAAATTTAACCTCCAGACAATCTAGAAAATCTAAGTTGATCATTTACTGCTCTTAATTCCACAAAAGATTACATCGAGTTGATACGCACAGGTAGTTACAGCATTTGCAAGCACAGACCTCACCAAACCTATATGCTCTTTGAGTAAGATGTTTCCAACAACCTGGAATCAGCACACACTGCTTAAACTGCTGTTTTTCCCCCTACTCCCTCCTTAGTCCTCTCCCCTCACACATACATTCCTCTGCCTTGTCTTTCTCCAAGAGAGATAAACAGCAGGTTTGATTCCTCTCTCACTGCTATCAGTGAGCCTCAGCTCACAGCATTCAGAGAGCTCAGACTGTGCAAAGACAAATCTGCAGACCTTTTATGCAATTAATTTGAAAATCAAGAAGATAAAAGGCTAGAAACAGGAATCAAGCCCAGTCCAAGCATTACTGCAGAAGGCCCAGTTCAGTAGCATCAGTCAGCAACATGCTGAGGAGGGCTGACACACCATAAAAGGATCATCACCTTTTATTAGTGAAAATCTAAAAAGATGAAGGAAGATCCTGGCTGTTACATGCATGCAATCCCTATCAATACAGAGAAGATACTGAGATTACTGTAAATTAAAAAGAAGTCATAATTTTAATACCTTATTCCCCACTGACACTCAGCCAGCGTTCTAGACATCAGGACCCACTTTAGCAGCCACTGCCTTGGAAGAGCATTCCTCACTTTTTTGTGGGGTTTTTTGCCTCCTTCTCCTCCAGTCCCTCTGCGGTGGGTGGAGAATTCCACCACCAGGTTATCTGACACTCACTGCTCCACTCTTGTGAGATTATTTTAGTGCAGTGCTCATTGTTTCAGTTCATCTCCCTACCTGATCTCTCCCTGAGCCCACAGATTCAGCAGCAGTGTCCTACATACTTGGACAAATGCACTCAACAACTATGCTGGCAAAGACAGGATGAAGAAGGACCCAGTTGACAAGCATGATGGCAAGAAAGGTTCTGGCCCCCAAAAGCAATTGAATTGCCTATTCCCAACATGACACGGAGCATTTCAGAGATTGGCACAGCCCTCCCATTGCTCTCCTAGATAGCCCTCATAAAGAAAAGAGGCTGTGCAGACCTCCTGTCCACACAATAGTTGGGCCAAAAGAGATAAGTGAGGTGCAGAAAGGGAAGTGGCCATGTCTTCTTTGCCTGCTTGCTCAGTTCCTAACACATTTTTCTTCCTGAGTCTACCAAAGCACAGAGGCTTTTTCCAGCATTAGCAATTCCACTGCAATTAGCAGTGCCTCCTGTGTCGGATGGCCCTGCTTCTCCTTCCCTTTGAGCTCTCAGGCTTACAGCCCTTATTCCACATCCTGCTGGACAGCTTTTCTAAGTCTCACTTGTATGTCCTGTACCTACTGTTAAGATCTTGCTGCTCCACTCTTTTTACTTGATTGACAGATGCCAGTGCTTGCACTGTAGCTTCATAGCCATTGCAGGATGCCAGTATCTCAGAGCACAGAGGTAGAAAGGAGCTGTTTAAGGAAGATGTTCTTTGCAATTTGAAAAGAAAG
The DNA here is from genome assembly GCF_036169615.1 of Heliangelus exortis. NCBI lineage: Eukaryota > Metazoa > Chordata > Aves > Apodiformes > Trochilidae > Heliangelus > Heliangelus exortis. The sequence goes on along the minus strand of NC_092422.1, from coordinate 124,307,094 downwards.
GAAAAAAGAAGTGAATGATGATAAAAGTTGGTAAGAGGCAAGCTGAAATCACAGCCCAGTCTGTTCAGCCAGTACCAACCAGTCTTACCTGGTAACTGGAACAAACTACGCAGTGCACTGCACTGCTTTACCCTCCTGTCAACACAATCAAGAAAACTTAGCCACCTGGCAAGGCAAAGCTGTTGTCCTTTCAAACTGTCAGCTCCTACAAATGCTTGACATTCTTGCTAAAGCTGTATCCTCTTTCAGTTACTGGGGAGCTGCTGTTAGTGCCTACAGTATTTGGGCAAGGCTTATGTGCATCAGCTGTGCACAGCACTGCAGCCTTGCTCATGTGATGAACTTGAAAAATGTTTGATTCCTCTTCCTAAAACTGAAATAAAACAGGATTTCCAGCTCCTAACGTAACAGTGGTTCCATCTGTTTCTAATCTCATTGTTTGGGTCTCATTCCTGGCCTAAAGACAGAGAGGGGAAGTCAGTGACTCTCTCCAGAGGGTAGAAATTAATTTGCCAGTGCTACAGCCAGCTCCATTGCTTTCCTCTGAAATATTTCACAGCTCAGGGTTATCGCCTCAACCCTGGCTGCACTCATCAGCCCTACTTCCCACTTCTACAGGAAGAGCTGAAGAAGTATCTGTGCTGTGTTTATTATTGACACAGTTCAGCTTCTTAGCTCTTTGCCATAATTGCACACTAATTCAAATGAGCAAAAATGCAAATAAATCACTTCTTATCCCTGTCTTGTGCAAACGTTTACATGAATGTCAGGTTCCTATGGCACTTCATGCCCAGCTGAGGGCCATCATCCTGTAGAGTTAGGGAGAAGCATCCTTGCAAGACACAACCTGTCTCCAAGGCACACTGCCAGAAACTGCTCTGCTTCTACAGCCCTTCTTGTGCCTGTTTCTCAGCAAGGAGAGAGCACTGAGCTCCTATCCTGTTGGGCAACCCTCTGTCCCCAGATTCAGCTGATACAAGGATTCCTTGGTGGCCCCTCAAAGCCATCCCACAGCAATACCTATGAAGCTCTTAAAATGGGCCTTTAAAGAATAGATATTTTAAATCTCTAACTTTAATGCTAACTTCTACTGAACAGATATCCAGAGGAAATTTACTCCATTTCTGTGACATTCTGGAAGCCATCTGATTCTACAGAGTGCCAGAAATAAACTTTGCATTTATGGCTTTCAAATAAAAGATGTTATAAAATCCAAATCCTCCCCATAATGTTTTCAAAATATATTTCACATTAAGTCATTTTCTCTGTGAGTCAAATTCAGAGGAGTGTTTAAGGTGAAGCAATTTCCAGCTCCTGGGAATATTACATCACCTTTGTCTACAAAAGTTTGGGCTCTGATCAAAGCTAATGCTCTGGCTGAAAGGTGTCTGCCCTCACCTCTCCATCCCATGTCTGAGGTTCCCATTCCTCCCTGCCTGCTTAGCTGTACATGATCTGTACTCAGATCACTACCATAGAACGGTCTGGGTTGGAAGGGACCTTAAAAATCACCAAGTTCCAACCTCCCTGCATAGACAGGGACACAAAATAATCCTGTTGAACCCACATTCCCTTCTCCATCCATAGACTCAATGTCATAAGGATTCATGCTAATCTGGGCAGCCCTCCCAGAACCAAGGGACTGAGGGGTGAGCCATATGTGCAGCTAGGCACATGACAGTTTTTCAGAAGAATCTCTAAGAACCACCTTCTTCACATCAAATTGCAAGGTATTTATACTCACAGGCATCATATTTAGAGGGAAACTCCCAAGACAAGGCAACCAGAGTGTATCTAACACCTTGCAGCAACCAGATGAGGAGGGGTATGTAGTGAAATGAGGCAACCAGGTGCCACTAACTACCAGGTAGTGGGCATGAGCTTGTGTTAAGCCCACCTGTGCCTGATTTTATTGGCCCCCTAATCCTGCTCATGGGCAGTTGGGGCCCACCCTAATCAGGCACAGGTGGGCTTAACACAAGCTCATGCCCACTACCTGGTAATTAGTGGCACCTGGTTGCCTCATTTCACTACAGGGGTATGTCCCAGCTTTCTCATACCAGTCTTCCTTTTCACCTTGTGCTGCCTTACAGTGAACAAATTCAGCTTACTAAAGAGGCAGAATACTGATCTAAAAATAAAATAGAAAAGCAGATTATTTTTTTCTGCTGCTTCAGCTAAGCACCGAAGTCCACATAAGGGAAGAAGCACCATGCAGCTAGGAGCTGAAGAGGGAAAATCAGTGGGCCTTTTGGGAGCAATATGTCAGTAGATCCCCATGTGAGGGCATCCAAATCCAATAACACTGGACAGCCTAAGAAACACCTGGCCTTTACACCCAAGCAGAACTGGAAGTCCAGAGATGTATACTTTGCAATATAATAAAAAAGGGAACTGACAAGTTTACCGAGTTTCTTGCTATTTTTATTTCATGCAAACCCATCCGACCATTCCTAGAGATAATCACATTTAAGTAGGCTGTTCCACAATTTCAAGCACATTGTTGTAGTTACAGTCGTAGCAGAAAAGGTTCCTAGAGCTGAGCCATCCTCAGCTACTGAGTGGGCCCACAGACTGGGGGAAGGGATAAATGCCTGAAACTTTTCCAGGACTCCAGGTCAGGTGCTCTTCTGGTTTCTAACCAATGCCTGATTCTGGGAGATACTCAGTTTCCCAGTTTAACCTGTCTGCTTGTGAGGTTCCATGCTAAAGTGTACTGAATAAATATGTATTTCCCAATTTCTGATATATTATTTTTCAACATGACTCAGATAAAATCAAGAGAGTCCAGCACCTACACACCAGCACATACCCTGTATGCTTCTCAGATTTTGCTATACTTCTAGCCTTTTTGTGTAAGAGCAAAATGAAATTTGAGATTTAGATCACTAGAAAGCAGGCTGCTTGTGTATCCAAGCAGAAGCCTGGGGAAATGTAGACAAGAAAAAGACATTAAGAAACTAATATATATGCTCACAGTCATTCTACAGTTGAGGAAAATCTGAACACTGTTCCCTTTACTGGCCTTTCTTTCTGCCTCAGAAGACACAAGGCAAAACCAGACAGGCATTCCCTCTCCAGTCTCCTGCTTACAAAACAACTTGAATGTATTACTTCTTCAAAACATCTGTTTGCACTCCTAACATGAAAAAAAAACGTTGAGACTTTATGTGTTTGATAACAAGTCATGACCTCTGCTTTGGAATTTTGGAATTTGGTTAAACCCATCTCCTTACACTTCCAAAACCTAGTCACTTCTGAAATGTCAATGAATTCAAGTCTAATTATTCGAAAATGAAATAATTCCTATGTTTCTGTTTTGGAGATACCCACTGAGATTATTAAAGAAGGCTTGTTAGCTTTGCTTCATTTCTTTTTACTTTTTAATTACAGTAATGGATGAAATTTTTTTCTGGTGAGTCAGAGTGTTTTTAGTGCAGGGGTGGTGAGCTCATGAGCAGAATAAAACACACCAAGCAGTTCATCCAGACCACAGCCCAGTCTTAACACCACCTTCCAGAGCATCCCTGAAATGTGGACAGGCAGCAAGCCCCAAACCGGGTGATGAATTGGGCATCCTGCCCTAACCATTTCTTCTAAGGGCTTCACAGTCCTTCCACCATTTGCCTTCATATCATCTATAGCCTAAAGGCAGGTCCAACCACCATAAGAAAGGCCCAGGCTGGGACTGTGCAGGCAGGTGTCTCGGGACAGATGTGCAACCTCTGGCCACGTGGCAGACTGTGCAGTGATTACAGGACAGAGTCAACGTGCATCAGCCATGTAACAGGACATAGATCCAGCCTCCAGTCTCATTTCACACATACCTGGACATGTGACAGCTAGAGAACGGGGCAGGCAGATTTTGAGAACATGGCATATACACAGCTGCTTATCTGACAAGGGAAGGGCCACACCTTTCCTTATCACAGAGCTATCAGAAGCTATGAGTCTGCCTGGGCTGAGAGCAGAGGCACAACTGCCTTGGAGCAATTCTCATTATGGCAAAAACACTACTGGTCCTACAACCACATCATTTTTCTCTTTCTGTTTTGCAAATGTTCTCTATTACAGGGTAGAGTGGTTTGTATCTGCAAGATAACTAGTTAGTCCATTTTATTACACATTAATGAGGTCCAGTACGAGGTTTCCTTTTATTTTCAACCATTTGACTGATAATGAACGTTCTTCACATAGTCAGCCAGAATGCCTGAAGGACATCCTAAGTCTCTGATCATGTCTACAAGCTACTTATAAAATGACAATGGAGTAAAATTGCCAATGAAGAAGAAAATACTAAAATAATATTTAAAAAAAATAAATAGCCCTGTCCTCCAATGAGTACTTGTTTATTTATTTAACTTCTTTTTACCTTCTTTTCTAATGTGTGCTCTTTGTTCATGGTTTTTCTTAAACTGTGGAAAGACACAGGTACAGCAAGGATCACACATTCACATATCAGCAACAGGAAGGGCAAGGAAACAGCAACCAGCCCTGTTAAGGATACAGGTGTCTGTCTTTTATAAATGTAATGTGGCATCTGGCATAAAAACACATTAATAGGGTAAGTTCCCACCCAAAAGTTTAATGGCTGGAAAGTTACAAAGGAAGTACCTTCTAGGCAAATGATCAAACCCCTCCTAGTGAGGGGACTTCACTGGAAGATAACAGAGGTAATTCTGGTTTTGGCACTGAAAGAGTGAAATAGCTCTGACTCTTAAGTCTTCACATTGTCATGATGAAAAGCTATGCCTTGGGAATATGTTTTAACCTATATACTTCATGCATCCCAAAGCTGTATTCAAACAGCCTGAAATGAGGTGCCAGAAGGCAGACAAAGTAAAAGCAAAGGACAATTTCTTTCCTCCAAGACAGAACGTTGTTTTGATACCTGGCCTAGGCTCCTCCCCTCACAGCAAGGTGCTGCTTTTAAGATTAACACTTACCCTCTTTATTCAAGCTACAATTTTTCAACAAGAGGGCTACAGAAGGTTCATGGATCATTGGTAGGCTGAGGAAGGCAGCTATAAAGACAAGCTATTGTTAATAGTCTCAGAAACTTCAACCTGGGGTTCACACCTCCAGCAGAGAAAGGGGCAGAGTGTCCATAAATCAGAAAAGAGTCAAATCCCTGAGTTCTCCCTTTGTTCATTCTGCCAAGATTTTTATACTCCACTCACTCCTCCTCTCTTGGGACCTCTTATTCCTGTGGCTAAATGCCTCATCTCTGATCTGCTTCTCAAAAGTGATCCCTTTTCACATGCAAATCCCTCCCCTCCCTTTAAAAATACAAATCTTTTTCTGATTAACTGCTGAAAAAATTCTCTGCACCTTCCTGCCCTGTGTTGGCCATTCTAGCACAGCAATTTTGCACATCTTTGGTATGTGTTGCACTTTTACATTTTAAAGCAAAGCATGCCATTTATCCACGTGCCTATAATTTCTTAATGTCTTTCCCTCAGGTGTTTCTCATCTGAAGTTTGTCTTCTAAAATTCCATGCATACCTGATTACTCTGCTTGTCTGCTTCCAAGGTGTTCAGGGGTTATTTCCTAACTGAGCTGACGTAAGTAAAGTATTGCTTTTGGTGGAATGGCAAAGACTAATCAGCTGCAGGGGAGAAAAGTTATTTCTAGTCTTCTGCCTACACTGCCCAGCCAAGTGCCACATTTCTGACCTTACAAGACTTACAGCTCCTCACAGCTGCCAGGCTGGACCTCCAAAAGAACAGGCTGGGAGAGGTGGCTGATTGATCCTCACACTGCATCAAGTTACAAGACAATGCCAACAGCCAATATCTTGCCACAGGGAGAAGTATATTGCCCACTGGCATGCCACTTTCTGAGGAAAAACATGCTCATTTCAGTTGATGAGCAGAACTGCCATTCCTGCCCCAGCCACGTGTTGCACATCAAAAAAGTCACAGATTACAACAGCATGTGGACAATTCATATCCCCAGAAGAACATGGGGGCAAATACACAAGCTGACACTGCTCCTCTACCAGCACTTCTCCACATTTATAAAACCCAGCTTGGAAAAGTCTTGTAAGAATATGGCTTTCTTTTGTATGGCCCAGGCTGAATTTTCTGGATTAGAAGCAGGTACAGTAGTTACTAGGCTGGATAAGTTGAATACATTTTACATGAGAGTAGCAACTACGAATCTAGAAAACTCTGATGTCAGGTGTACTCATTATCCTGAGTATATTTGTATTTAAAAATGCACTTGCAAAATAAAAGCAGAGACCAATACAGTTATTTTGTGCTTCAGTCATCCAACAGCAGAAGCATCACAGCACATACTATAGGGCATGGCCTGGTTATCACAAAATTCTGAAGCTGAAACATTAAGCCTCTTTTCCTAAGTGTTTGTTAAGCTGCAAAAGCACCTGAGTTTATGAGATGATGCTGGGCTTAGCATTATCTATGTACACTGAGTTAAGGTCTTAAAATACAGTGTTGCATAGCAGTTTTTTGGGGCCTTCACCTTACTCAGTTTCCTACAAGGATTTCCTCTGGGATGAAATCCAGACAATGCAGTGATGGAAGCTACCCTTCCTGGACACTCTTTTTTCCCTCTATTTAATTTATTGCAAAAATTGGCAAGTGATGAAAGGAGAACTTGAAGAACACAGAAGGTATCAAAATAAAAGCAAATTAATATGGCTTTTTGCCATTGAGTTCTCCTGCAGTGCCAGCCAAGCCATTTAAATCACAGTTTTCACTGTTTTTTAGCAATTGTGTATTCCTCATCTTCCCATATGTGGCTTGAAATTGTGGGTTCTAATTTATTGCAGAGCTGAGGAGTCAGCTTGCAGCTGATTTATGTGGATGGTTTACTTTGAGTATCTGAAGTATTAAACACTGAGTACTCTGAAATATCAGCTCCTGGGCATGTCAGCCATAAATCAGTGCAGATAACAAAGCGAGGGTATAAAAGCCCCATCATGTCACAGCAGTACTATGGAATAAATTCAACAGGGATGCACAAAAGAAAAAAAGTGCACTAGAAAATTAATCACTCTGATTTCAAAGACTTTTGTATCTACTTACTAACTTTGAGCCATTTGATTTTGCAATACTAAAAGTACCATTTTGAGTACAATTTCCTAGACTCTTCCCAAATCACAATTTAGTATCACAGATATGCCACACTAAATCACTTCACCAGCTCCTGTGTACTTTTCACAGGTGCCTACCACACATCCACAAGCCAAGATTTTTGGACACAAAGCACAGGTCTCTGTCCCTGAGCCAGACAAGCTGCCTTCCCTACAGTGAACCAGCAGAAGAGGTTGCAAGGAATTTACTTTTCCATGTAGCATTTACTACCATTATTGTCTGATGGGAAAAGTAATTCAGGGATAGCAGGTTTCATCATGGAAGAAGAATGTCTTCTGACAAGTGGAACTTCCACCCACTCTTCTTGGATTTTATTCACAATGCCCAGCCCTTGCTAGCTGTCCCTATCCATGAATAAGGGTTTTTATAATAGCAACTACCAGTTGGAAGCCCATGCCTATTGCCTATCCACCTTTCTCCTCTTTCTCCAGCAAGCCTCTTCTACCAGTACCACAGTCCTGGCTAAGCCAGTGTCTGCTCTCTCCCTCTGCCTTCCCTCCAAGGTCACTGCTTGAATATCAGCCTCCCAACCACTTCCAGGCTGACATATCCTCCCAGTTTCTTACTCAGATGTGTATGAGTAACCTCATTCCTGCCTTGTCTTCAGTGGCCCTGCCCAATCTGCCTCTTTCGGAGTTTCTCCGAGGCAGTCTTCATCCTTGGCTTTGACGTGTGAATTCTCCTCTACATCTCCATGGCTACCTGTCCTCCTTTTTGCTCACCTAAGTCCCAGCTTATAACCTTCCAGTTGATTTTCTCTCCGGTCCCAGCTTCCCTCCTTGCTCGCTCCCTCTTCTTGCACCATCTCCCTGCCTCTCTCCTGTTCATCATCCATCTGCCTCCCATGCTTTTGTTCATTCCTCCCAGCTCCCCGGTCAAGCTGACTGCTGCAGTGACAAGCTTTCAAGAATATTTTTCAAGAAATAAAGCAACCTATTCTTCCCTTAACCTTCCTGTCAGAAATGGCTTGATCACTTGGCTGCGATCTGTCAAAGCTTTTCATCTCAAGCAGACATCAGGTATGGAAAAGTGCAGCCAAAAGTGTTAAAGTTTCTCACAGGTGTGAGGAACTGAATACAAGGAGTCACACTGGGACATGTTGAGCACCCTTAACAACACACAGGGACATCCACATCTCCTGGAATCTTACTTACATACAAGAGCAGTGCTTTCATTTAGAGCACTGACTTGAGTAAATACGTATTACATCCATTAATTTTAACCTTGCTTCAGTGAAAAATATTGGCTCTGGTTAAGTAAAAAGCATGGTCAGCTTCAGCTCCCAACACAGAGACTTTGCTAAAAATGCTTGCTAAAAATTCCATTCTTATGCATGTGGTAGTTATGAGCCACCCACTAACAGGCAGCAGAGCTTGCTTGCCAGTGTTTTACATCCACTCTGCTATCAAATCGTTGTAAAAACATGTTAGAAAGTACACATTTAGAGATAAAAATTTTTAATATAGTATCTTTAAAATTTATATGATCGCATATCTCCAACATGAGCTTTGTTTCTTGGTTTTTCATTTTGTCTGTATGTATTTTCTCTATCTTATGAAGAACCTTCAATTAATCATTGGTTAAATGATTAATGGCTCTAGGAACCCTGAGCCATGAAGGCAAAGAAAGGTATGCATACAGAGATGCATCTGAAATTCAAGGCTTTCATTAAAAAAATACTATATATGAAGTGTAAAGATTCTTACAGACTGCATAGTCATAAAATTTTATGCATTTCCTTCCCAAAAACTTTATTGAAAAGTAAATGACCACATAAACCCTCATGAGTTGCCCTTTAAAACTCAAAACTGGAGTTAATTCTGCTGTATGCTACTTTTTCTTTAAAAAGTACATTACAGAGATTTTTTTTAAGTTTTCTCTCTAGCTTTGGTAGGAAAAAACCTAAGATGCAACATAGACAAAACTACTACTTGCGAATAATTATTTTGTTTACACACAAAGAAATAGAAAATTGAATTAAACTTTATGTGCCTTCACTAAATCATCTAGGAGGTGAAAACCTCTCATTTTCCACTTCGTTTCTACTTCTGATAGTTCATCATGACAGTTTAGAAGATATTGGTGCTGCTTTTTTTCATTTCAGATTTGAACAGACAGGACAGAAGCACTGCAAGTAAAATGCCAGTGACAGTGAACTCATTTTTATAAATAAAAGTGTGTGCATGTACAATATATAAAATACATGAGTTCATATTTGGTCAGATAGTGTTCTTACACCTGTTCATTCAGGCTTTGGACCAAAGCACTTGTAGGGTTAGTGAATGATATTTGAACAGAGCTGAGTAAAAATAGATCTGGTCTTGTAATATAAAAGGATATAAATAAAAAAGGATCTGACCTAACAAGTGACGACAACCTATGGGGTAAATCATCTAAACTGGATGTTTCCTCATGTTTTAGGATTGGTTAGTGTTACTCAGTATGCATAAAATAGATGACCTCTACTACAGGACGTACTCTTTTATGGACCCTCACCTACTTCTTCAGTCTTTTGTCAAGTTTATACTGCAGTCCTATACTGCTAGTTTGAGTTAAGACACCAACACTTTCATTGCAGTTGTTTTATTTACAAACTAATCCACAAGTAAAATCAACATAAGTTAAAATATTACTGAAGGTCTTTGGTAGACAGCAGTCTTCAAGCTGTCTTGGGGTTTTTTCTAACGTCTTATATGCCTTATGCATGCAGCTATATAGGTAGATAAGGATAGTAGTTTTTTCTTTATAGTATTTTTATTCTTTTATAAAAGGCAGATTTGATAGAAGAGAACTGATAAAATATCCACTGCATCCATAACTCTATATGTCAGCTCTGTTACTAAAGTTGCTGCCTGTGAGCCCATTTTGCTTTACCTGCATGACTTAGGATAATGGTCCCTCCCCAGAAACATTCACCAGGAAGCAATTCTGCCCAACATTCTTTCTGAAGGGGTAATTCGGTCCAACAGAGATGATTAAATCCACTCTCCCCTGTCAGAGTCACAAAGGAAGACAGTTTGGGAAACAATTTAAAACCATGCCACTGAGGATAAAAGCTCTATATGCTTTTATCAAGCAGGGAGGTAGGTGAGGAGCCTGCAAGAGTATGCTTATTTCCAATTAGCAGAGAGTGAAAGCACCAGTTGCCATGCTGAGCCACTCAGTTCATTTTTCATCAGCTTTTGTAGGCACTGGTGAGGTTTAGAATGACAAACATTAATAAGGCAATTGTGGCAATGAGCCTCCTTTGCTCAAAACCCATAATGTTCTGTGTTGACTCAGAGTCTGCATTTTGTTTCAGCTCGCTGGATGTGAAACTCTGCAACCTTGGCTTGAACTTCGGGATTTATCTTTACACAGAACACAGCATCGGTTTCATTTGAACAATTTGTCAAGCCAGTAAAAAATATAGTGGGTTATGGATGGCTCAAGAATTACTTCTTTGGATTTAAATGATCCTAGAGATCAATCAGCATAAGCTTTAGCAAGCCCAGGGCTTTAATTCTGGGGCATTCACCAAGCTACCTTATATTACAGGAATAAGGGTTTACAATTTAAAATCAGCATTTGTGAAGCTCTTCTCCAGTTTCATTACACCCTTTCTATGTCATCATTTTTGTAGTCTGTACTGTCAGGGCTTTCTATTTCTTTTGGCAGGGAAGATGGCTTTCTGCTATAATTTGAAATGCCAGCTACTTGTAAGTAGGGCAGTGAAACAAAGCATTGTTACAAAGCTAAATGTTAACATCTCTCCTGCCCCCTTTCCTGCAGTTGGGGCTAAAATAAAATGGTTAATGATTGTACAGGTAGATTAGGAGCTCCTGTAGAGAAATATATCCTCCCTACTGTATCCCTACTACGAGTAGCTAATTAGTTTACACAGTAGCCAACCTACCAGCTGACTGAGATTGCCAGCACAGTACTGAATTTCTACTAGTCAAAAGAAGCAGAAAAATATTGATGCTTCTGCAGAGCAAGCATTCACAAAAGGTTTCCCAGAAAAAAACTAGGAGGAAAAAGTCAAAACAGGAAGAAGAAAAAAATCAGGTTTGCCAGAGTAACTGTAATTAAATGTAATGTAAATGTAATTAAAACATGAGATAACTTCCAATAGGGGAGGGATCATTCCTGTCAATTTCTCAGTAAAGGGACCGATGTCCAAAGGAATTTTACCCTTTGTTGTATACTTCCAGGCACAAATGCTACAAGAATACACCTAGAAAAATATGCCTGAGAGAAGTAACTCAATGGTCATCCCACAAAGATACCCCTTGAGGCCTTTGGCAACATTCTTGTGCACTTGCACATCTACAAAATGAAGACAGATGACACTCTTTTTTGCCTTACATGGCTACAGAGATTAAGGAGATACCAGATTACCATCTGCCAGTGTAACACAGGGAAAAGGCTCTTCTCCTGGGGGTAGAACAACTCCTAGAAGGGCTTGAGGCAGATCAAGGTGGAAGACCTACAAAAACTTCTCACCCTGCATGTATCACTGCAGACCTCCCCAGCCAGGGAAGATGGGCATCTAAACATTTCCAGTTGTCCCCACTATGGATATAAGCTAAGTGCCATGTGCTGTCTTTCCCTTGCAATAAAATATAATCAGGATAGTGAAGATTCCTATCCTATATGATAAAGAGACAGGAGAGGAGGAATGTCTAAATATCTTGTCTTGCTTTTCTATTTGCCAGGCTGGTGACAACAACCATGTCTTAGCTGTTGCGATACTAAGAAGAGAGCACCCCAGAGTGGGATCTACACCTTGCCAATGCCTCACAAGAGTTTGCAACAGCAAGTAAATACTAAATATAACAGCAGCTCTACAAATACAGTAACAGAGGAATGGAGAAGTTAAGGAACTCGATTCTGTTTTTTTTATTTCTGTACGTAACTGTCAGACAAGCCCAGAACAAAGCAAGACAAGAGGGCATGGTCTCAAGTTGTGCCGGGGGAGGTTTAGGTTGGACATTAGAAAGAATTTCTTTACTGAGAGGGTGATCAGACATTGGAATGGGCTGCCCTGGGAAGTGGTGGATTCTCCATCCCTGGAGATATTTAAAAAGAGACTGGATGTGGCACTCAGTGCCATGGTCTGGTAACTGCAGCAGTAGTGGATCAAGGGTTGGACTTGATGATCTCTGAGGTCCCTTCCAACCCATCCAATTCTATGATTCTACTATTCTATGATTCTAAAGCTTTCACTAATTCACTTCCAGCCCAAGGTTAAGCCAGCAAGCTGGCAGCACCTACCATGATATGCACGGGTTCCTCATAGAAGTTAGATGACTTGCATATGGTGTCTCAGCCACCTAGTAGAAGGACTTAAAATAAAATTGATATTTTCAATTCCATACCCTACTAAATCAGAACTGGTTATCAGATCAAGTGTCCATCATGTTGGGGTGGTAATCCATTTCTCTTTTGAAAGGAAATGTCAAGGAAAGTTTAGCAGAAACAGTATTTGGCTTTTGGGAAGTAAAACCTAAAGAAGAAAATGCCTTGCCTTTCTTTCACAGAAAGTGTTGCTAGAATTTTTTTTTTTTTAATTTGTGTTGCAGCAACACCGAGTTCCATGCACAAAGGAAAAGGATGAGATTTCTGGGGTTTTAGATAGTCAATGACAACCAATGGAAAGAATACTCAGACTGCATGTATGTCCATGTCTGACCATTTAACAAAATTTTACTTACTAAAGGGCCACCTTTTGTAAGGTAAAACACAAGAAGCAATACTCCTGGCTGGGAAACAGCAGTTCTATGTAGCAATGGGACCTTTGCTTATCACTTAGCTCTTTGAGCACAGCAGCATGATCCTCTCCACAAATTAACAGCTGCAACCTTTCACACAAAAAGTTTTCATAAGTTAAACTTGTACTTTGACTACTATTTTTATTAGTAGAGCATTTAGGAGAAGAGTGGCTTGCTCTTTAGGAACTTGGGTGATCTGGCTTCAGTTTATAACTTCAGAAGTTATGCTGCTATATTTCAGGAAATCCAAATGTGTGTGATATTTACTGTACATGAAAGTGTTGGTTGTACAACTGGATGGGCTCCATGCCAGCCAAACTCATCTTTCAGGCTGTCAACACCTTACTCTTTTTCTGCAGTGACCTACGTGGAAAATTTTCCTACAAACAGCTGTTCAGATCTTAGGCAGACAACAGGTTGTCTTAAACCCACTTTCAAGTGTCCATAAAGGTTTGAGAATTTCTAGTTTCATCTCTAAGACAAACAAGAACAGGATGTTCTCTTGATTCACATTTCTGATTTGGTTTACATTTTCTATTCACAGAAATTCTTCTGGACCTCTGAGCTCCATTGCTAAAATAAGACTTGTAGTTCTCTGACCTTTTCCATCTGATGAAAAAAAAAATTTGAATTGATATGTGAATCCTGCAGACAGAACTGAATTCTCGTCCTTTTTTTTTTTTTTTTTCCTTAAGGGTTCATCAGCAGATGTGAAAAGATAGCCCAGAATCATGTGACAAAAGCTCAGCAATGTGTACTGGTCAATGAGATGAAAACTTGTATTTTAGAAAACTGAAACTTATTATGTAAATCAATGTCTTTTTCAACAGCACTGAAAATAAACACCCTGAAAGTGCCAGAGCAACATAGGACCCTAATTCTTTGGACTTTCAAGGAGACTTAGGTCTTAGACTACAGGCCAGATTATTTAAATACTCCCTAGCTTCTTTGCATAGTTTTTCCTTCTGGACAAATATAGGCTTTCAGAACTCCCCCAAAAAATAACTGATTGACAGGTGTAAGTAGACCTTCTGAGTAAAGCCCTAGATTGCCACGAGTAGATAAAATCATGCTTGGTTAGACATCAGAAGACAAGACTCACAATAGTCAGCAAAAGACACATTTGACCTTTTTTGGAGATGGCTTTCAGGATGTAACTAAACACCTTACAAAGCACCCACTTCTTTTCCCTGAATTCAGATGTAGCTCGTTTCTAGGCATCAATACTTCATTAAATAAAGCTCCCTTTCAACTCAGTTTTGGAAATAAGATTTAAAGTCCCTAAATCTTTTTGAGAATTCATCTTGTAATTATTTGTGGATTAGTATAGATTCTTAAAACCATATAGAGTTAAACTGGCATATGGGTAATTTTAATAAAAGCAACACTTAGATGTCATTCAGTAGTGTGCCCTTAGTTCTCCAAAAGCTTCACCAGCATTATCATTCCTGCTTCATAGAGATGAAAACAGAGAGGCAGATATATTCTTCATACTATCTGGCAGTAATAGTCTGATACCTAGCTGATGAAAAAGAAGAACTCTTCTGGGAGCAATTTATAGCAGTGTCTTAACTTAGCTATATTTAATCACTGTTTGGAAGAAGGTATTGATTGTGGAATTAACTGTGCATGCAGGGAGCCCTGGGAGTCCACTGCATTCGGCTTAACAGAGCTCTAGCAGCTCTCGGGTTAGATTCCATCACATATGGATGATTGACTGATGATCTTTATTAACTTTTTTTTCAAACGTGACATTTACTTTTCCTCAAAGAGACATCCTCTTCATTCTTTTTTTTTTTATGCTCCAAGATTATATGACATTTTTGAAAAACAAAAAATACATTCAGTAATTCATACTGCTTACTCTCCCTTGCCATTGCATGTGATTCCCATGACTGTACTTGGTAACAGGATTTCCAGCACACAGAACATCACTTCACAAACCATGGGGGATGGTTTTCTTTGTTTATCTTTGCCTTCACGCATTTTCAGAATGTCAACTCTGACATTCTGTATTTTTGCTGAAATTCTTCTTTGTGGTCCCAGAATTATGGATTGCAAGCTTAGTCAGAGCTATAATTGAGGATGAAGTTAATCAAATACAAGTGTTTATAAAATGGAGCTTTAAATGCCATGAGCAAAAAGATTTTTCCACATTTCTCCAGAGCTTATTCTTCTCTGTACAAACACATTTCTATGGCTGACTCTTCAGCCCTCAGAAGCTTTTCTGAGTATTCTTGATATAAAGGTGTAGGCCAAGGCTAGTGGGAAGAAGGTTCAGTTCTGATTGACTTCAAGAACTCTCAGTTTGCCTTAGGTTTCAAGTGTCCTGAGTACATGATGGGGATAATAAATATTCTTCAGAGGGTCCCTTTCATTCTTGTCCATAGTGATGGCACAGGAAAACACTACCAAAAGGATCGATCCCAATAGATACAATGGTGTGAAATAAATGAGAAAGTTACTGTTTCAGCAAGAACTGATGTTTATATCATTAAAAAAACCACACCTCTATGAAGAGGGTGAGAGTAGTTCAACCAGCTACTGATCTTACTTGTAAGCCATAGAGGTGAAACGTGGGGCATATTCAAGAAATGTAACAAATATACCAGAATAATTGGTGCTGCTTGAATCAATTGATAGTGGCCCTCTGTTTTATCACTATTCTGTTCAGAAAGTCCTACAAAGTATAAATTTCACTCTGTCATACTTAGCTTCTCATAATACCAACCATTGTAGCAGATACCCATCCCAGCCTATGAGGTGATGCACAGCTGTATGGCAGGTTTAGTCAGTAGATCAATCAGGCTGCAAATGAGCACAGGATAAATTATCTAGTTCTTCCTTCTTGACCTAAGGTCAAAATTATTAAAATCATCTACAGAGATTAAGCAAATCTGTGTAATTTGGATGCCACGGAATGCCACGTCTCATGCTTCTTTTTCTCCCTTTGTACTGTTGTGATCACTTCCTACATGGATAGGAATTACTTTCTCAGCTTGAGTACAAATTACATTTATTTGTTTTGATTTTCTGTGTGATGATGTTTTAAGTAAATAAATTGCATAATTCTAATCTGTACATATTTTCCCTACATCTCTCAGACTTGAACTACATATCTAACTTGTACCATAAACCTCAACATACTAAATTTGTTGAAAACGTTTTGTAGTTGCCCTTTATGTGATTAAGCAGCTGCAGTACATGGAGCTTTGCTGGAGAATGGATGAGGAGCCAACTCAGAGCTTGTGGGTTGGGCTTGAAGAGAGGACAGGTAAAAATAACATTATAGTGGGTGTGTGCTATAGGCCACCATGACCAGGAAGAACAGATGGATGAGGCTCTCTACAGAAAGACACGAGCAGCCTCACATTCTCAGGACCTGTTCCTCATGGGAGAGATTTCAACCACTCTGATGTCTGCTGGAGGAACAACACAACAGTGCAGGAGTTCCTGGAGTGAGTTGATGATGACTACATAGGCACCAAGAATGAGGCAGACTTGTCTGCTGTGATCATGACATAATGGATCCCGAGGGCAGAGAGGAGGGTGAACAGAAAGCTCACAATCCTGGACTTCAGGAGAGCAGTCTTTGGCCTCCTTCAATATCTACTTGGGAGAGTCCAATGGGATAAGGCCTTGTAGGGGAGGAGGGAGAAAGAAGGCCGATTAATATTCAAAGATCCTCTTCTCCAAGCTCAGGAGCAGTCTATCCTAAAAAATACAAAGCCAACCAAGAAAGCCAGGAGGTGAACGAAGAGCTCACAGCCAAACTCTAGCACAAAAAAGAAAGCATATCCAGGGTGGAAGCAGGCAGGTAGCCTGAGAAGAATATCTTTTCCAAGCATCCAAGGACAAAGTTAGGAAAGCTAAAGCTCAAATGGAACTGATTCTGGACAGGTTCGTAAAAAACAGAAAGAAGGTTTTCTCTAAGGACATAAGCAACAAAAAGAAAGCCAGGGAACATGTGGGCTCATTCCTCTAGGAAGTAGGGCATCTGGTTACCTGTGGACAGTCACGTTGGACTTGATGATCCTGATGGGTTCCTTCCAACTTGGCATATTTTAGGATTCTTTGATTCTAAGAGGAGAGATGATAGGACAGAGTGGGGAGAGATGAAAGACGAGTGAAATTTCTGTTCAAAGACGGGAACATTTACTGTGGTTGCTGTAGAATTATGTTTATTAGTTTTGGATTTGCTGCTCTGAAACAGTTTGGTTCCACTGTTGATAAATGAGGTTTGAGGGAATATTGTTTCTGATTATGAGTTTGGTGAGGTTGGAGAGAGACCAGAGTTACTTGGTGCCTTGCATTAAGTGGGCTGGAGAGATTTTCTTTCAAATAGTGATCTTGTGATAAACATTCCAGTACAACTAGAAATAGATTAATTAAGGCCCAAACACATCAATTAACTTAAGAGTTTATCAGCTAAGCCACAAAACCAAAACACTCAACCTTTAGTAAAAGAACATGATTCACTGCCTGCTAAAATTAGTCAGTTACCTTGTGTTTGTTGATACAAACTGGTACAGCTGTGATTACCACCTTTCAGCAGACCTGCAGCCACTCAGTCAGAGCCAGGCCCCAAGTCTAAAAGTGAGCAGGACTAAGGGTTGTCACTCACATGTGTCCTTTACTTAAGGATAGCAGCTTCAGTGCAGATTTTCACAGCTTTGCCTTCAGCAAAAGTCCAGAACAGTTCTGGCCGCTAAATTCATATGAGCTGATCTTTCAAATAGAGGATCTTTTTTATTGGGGAAAAAAAATGTACTGTTTTAGAATGCTGGGCTAATTTAGGTTGACTTTAATGGAGTGCTGTGGAAATAATTCTATAGTCCTTGTTAAGACTATTGCTTGTGCTTGTTTGCAGTACTAACTGCACAGATGTTTATGTACAACAGACAATACCTTCTGTGTTTTCAGTATCTAAGAACCATGCTAAGAATAAACACTAATGAAATATTTTGTGAGGTACATAATCTGTTTGTTTATTTGACTCAATATGTCTAATTGTCTAAATATGTCTGATTTTGATTGCTTTAATACATCCTTTGGTGGCTATTGGTGACCTTCCAATAAGCAAATGGACAGTCCACCATCTCCAAGAGCTGTAATTTTCCAAATCCATTAGATACTAAATTTGAGTTAAAGCACATAGTAATCCAAGTGATATGATGCTCAAAGAAATATCTTAGTTTGTAACATATAGGGAAGCATCTGGAAAAATAATAATGTATAGTCAACGTGAAGTTGTACTTGGTCAATGCAAAATAAAACCCTCACAAATGTTAAAAAAACATAAAATCAAACCATAAAATCCAGTTTCTTCTGCAGTTAAACTTCTGTCCTGTGAACCCCCCACCTCTCCACTGAAGCAAACAAACATCAAAAGCAGATGCAATATATTACTATTTTAAAATATACTTTAAAAAAAATAATTAATCACATCTTTTCAGAAAATGGAACACTGCCAATTAATGCTCAATTTTCAAAAAGATTTCTAAAGGTAGATAAAATTACAGACATGGTATCTCATCTCTCCACCTCCAGCATATAAGCAAACATCCCCCACATAGGATCATCACATCCTACCTTATCACCCAGAAAAATGAAAACAGCTGCCTAACTTTTTACTCAAACATAATCACATCTGACATGGAAGGAAAAACATACCATGTGTGTATTATTCCTTCACCTCCATGCCAAAGGTACTATTTGTAAAGAATGAGTATACTACCATGAAATTTTATGGATTTTGCTTTAATTAAAACCTAATAATGCATTAGGGTTTTTTCAGTGAATTTCTAATCAAATTTTTACTAACCAGGCTTCACATAGCTTCTTCACTTAAAAATATAGCACAAGCATAGCACTCAATGAAACTGTAGCATGAAATAGCGCAGGAGTAGCCATAAACTAGAAACTGTCTTGTTCTTTGGGAAAAAGTTTATGGGAAAATCCTTCAGCTTCGTTGTCAGGGAATTTGAATTGCTTTGCAGCATAATGGCAATAATAATGTGGGTTGGTTTTTGGGTTTTTTTTTTTTGGTGCAGTGGTACTATCCTTTGCAAAAATGTAGCCCATGTGCTCAAGCTAAGGGAAAGCAATGTCACTATTACTTAAGACCTGCTTTTGTTCCTTGCTAAAGTTAAGCCAAGGCATTATCATTTGGGAGAAAAGCCTCTTCAGAGCGTAATAAAGAACAGTGAGCTTTAAGAAAAGAATAAAAACTTTCAATTTGAGGCTGCATTTTTAACCTGCTTTGTGAGAAAGAATTCATCTAGATTATTTCTTCAGCTGCGCTAGGGATTTGTATTTAAATCATTATACAAAAGTAAAAGATTTGAGTAATAATTAGGCAGAAAATGGGTGAGTGCACCCATCCTTACAGAAGTTTCAAGTCCTCTCAGAAAAGAGTGTGGTTTTTTTTCCTATCACACTATAGGAAGTTCAGTAATTGGCATGCTGTTGGTACCAGCTGTCATCTTAACTAGGAGTTTTAAAATTAGACCAGATGGAAAAAAAAAATCCTAAAGGTAAAGAAGATATCTTGAAATTGCAAGGAGATGTGGACTCTGTGATCTATCCAATGTTAATGATTGACGGGTCCTATAATTAACAACGAGAGCACTGCAAAGGATTTGAATGTTCTGTTGCTGTGAGACATGTCACAGACACCGAGTATCCATCATGACTTTTTTAATTCTTCTGTCCCCAGTGACCTATTCAAGTGTCACTGAGGAGGGCATCTCTACTGGTGTCCTCACCCTCATCATGTGCTCAGCCTCTCACAGAACACACTGGCATTATTTCCTTTCTACAGCAAAGTTCTTTTTTTTTTTTTTCTTCCAAGCTGCTGCTTCTCAGTTTGCAGTGACTGACAAGCCTTGCCCTGGGTAATTTTGTTCACTGGATATTCTCTTTCCAGGAGAGTTTTCACTAGGAAACTTTTCAGTGATAGGTTACCCTGAGTTTGCCTTTTATCTGGATCTTAGGTAACTATTAAAAACACACCACCACTGCTGCTTCTTCCTTTCTCTAATTAATTAAAGTTGTCCACTGCATCAGACTCCTATCAATTAAAAAAAAAAAAAAGAGAGAACCTGATCAACAAAGTAATTGTAAATCAGCATTCGCTTCAGGGCTGTAAGAGGGTAATTAGGACCAAGGTGATCAATGCTTTTAATTAAGAAAGGAGAAAAGAATCAGTATGATTAGAGTGCCAGTTTCAAACCCACACAAGGAAATCGGTACAAGCCTCTTCATGAGTATCAGTGAGTGATTTCAAACCTGCTTCACAGAGGAAGATGTAAAATGCAGGACTGCCCTTCCAACAAAATTGTGCTGCTTTGATAAACAAAGTTGGTTTTAGAATACACCTTTCATTTTTCATGTAAAATGTAGTTCTGTTCACATTTTCACCCACAACCAAACCAATGGAAGGGTTTCCTGCAGTCCTTTATTCTTGGCCAACTGTTTCTCTTCTTTGTGATGTGCAAAGCTATCTATGTTGGGCTCAACTGAACTGTCCAAACTTAAAACAAGGAATGGGAACTGCTTGTACAACCTGGATAATTTCATTGATCAATTTACAGTTAGCCTCACAGAGACTCCAACAGCATAACTGGGGAAAAAAAAAAAAAAAAAAAAAAAAGGAACAGCAGCACAAGAACAGGAACAAGTGGTTCTGTTCTTCATTTAGATGAGAGATGAAGGTAGAAAAAGAAGTCACTTTTCTAGTTCTCTAGCTGTGGGCTGATGACAAACTGAGCAAACACAGCTGTTCCCTCCTGCCACTCTTCTGTTGTGCCAGTGAAAGTCTTTGTGGGGTCAAACTAAGCAGCAGATCAAAGAGCTGATCTTCATTAGGAATCATGCCTTCAGTCTGGCAGGGGGTTAGCACTACCATGAAGGCTGGGCACTCCCATACAGCTGTGTTTCCATCAACATACCCACCTCATCAAATCACATCCTTATGCTGAATATCTGTGTATCCATGCACTTCTATGCAAACCATGACTGGTCAGATTCCAGTGTTTCTCTTTAATACACATTGCAAGTAATCAGAAAATAATATTACAGTAAACAGCTAACTGAGAAATTACATCCTCTACCCTCAAAACTAGTTTGATGTCTCCAGTAGACATGTTCAGCCTTTAGCTTCTTCATGAAACCACCAAATAAATACTGGTAATAAACGGGACATGGTCATGTCAGGGATGGTAGTGAGCTTATTTAGACTATGCCCTTGAGAACCAGATTAAAGCTACATTTTCACTTTAAGCATCACTGAACAGGATATAAGCCATGACATATTAGTTCTTAGCTTAAACTAGTGTTTGTTAACCTCAGAATTTAATACTTTCATTTTACTGACAATCTGCCATGTCTCCATGACACACACACACACTCCTAATTCATCTCAGTGTACTGTGAGTAGTTTCCTTCCCCTTAATAAACAGCCATCCCTATAATGGGAAAGAAATTAAGTTTGCTGAAGCATTACAAATTTAAATCACACTGCTGGACCACTGGTGATGGTCCTCGGTGGGCAAAGACAGATCATCAGAGCTAGCAGGACAGGATCTACATGCAAAATATGCACAGTCAAAACCCAGTAAGGGCTGTCTGGCTACCAGTCTGTGATGTTATCAGGAATTTCCTACTGAAATCAGAAATTAATTATTTTCTTAGCAGTGACAAGATAGTGAATGACTCTACAAGCAAATCTAAATTTTATCTTTCCACCAATTATCTTTTTTTTCTAAGGGGAAAAAAAATCTGTTTACAATCTCACTTTGTTACTTTATACTCAGCTCTACATTTCTTTCAAAGTCCCACAGATAGTTTGTTTATTTGACTCAATATGTCTAATACAGCACTGCAGGTTCTAAGCACTAAGATTTCTCCAAACCATTTATCTTCTAACTTTTACACTCAGATATGGAAAGACAAGGGCTGCCTTTCTGTTTCATGCTGACTCCTCGGTTTCAGAATACAGATGATTTTGGCAGTGGATTTTTTCTCTACCCTCTCTGACAGTGACTTGTTTTGCTCAGCACTGACTCCCTCTCTTAACCCACATGCCATGACACAATTATTTGTGCAGGGTTTCCAGAGGTGCACTAATTTAACAACTCCCAGAAACTATGAGCAGGAGGCCATGCTTCTGCTGTTTATCTCCTACTAGCTCCAGTACTCAGCCACACTCTCTTTTGAGCTAACTTCATGTGCTAAAATAACAGGTTAAAGAACAGGGTCAGATAGCTTGCTGATGCTCTACCTAGTAAGCTAAATTACCTCACAGAAGAACCTGAAAAATACTGCAGCCCTTGTCCAGAAGGAGGAGAGAAACAGTGCAAAGCACAGCTCAAAAAGTGCACAGCCTTTCCCCCCTCCACAGAAGTAAGTTGGTACCATCTCCTGATCTCTTTTTCTTTGCATTACTTTTAACCTTATCTTATTCCCTGATCCAGATCACAATCCCCAAACAGCTGTGTCAACAACTGACTGAGAGACAGCCTAAGTGTAGAATTTCACCAGTTAGTTTCCCTCTAAAGGCCACATGTTGTCTGAGCAGCATTTTGCTTCAGACATCTCTATTAGGTTCATTTAAATAAGACTTTTACCAGGAATGAAAGATGAAAATTTCATGCATTTAGCTTTTCTCAAGTTTTCGTTAGTTCACTGCATTCTCTGCTCTACAAGACCAGGAAAAATAACATTAGGTATGATGGGCAGCTGTAGTATATGCCACAACCACCACTGTTCCCATGCTCACCTTCTTACTTATCAGGTTTAGTCTCGACATAAACAAAACATGATCTTGAGTTCCTTAATATTACCAACAAATTTACACAACCACTCTCTACAGATGCAAAAGATTAGCACAAAAGCTGTTACAAGAATTCAGAGTTTACCTCACAAATCATTCCAGAATAAGGCAAATGTGAACAGCAAGAAAAGATCTAATTTATCAGTAACCTGGTTCTTATACTTAAGACCTACTCAGATTCGGGGATACATTTCAGAAAAGTGCGTCAAGTATCAGAAAGTTTTATCATTATACCCTGTACTTCATACGTAGCAAAATCAACTTAATACCTTAATTTGGTTGATCACCAGGGTTGCAGAAAGATATAAGGAGTGCATTTACCTGACCAGGATCTTGTGTGACTACAAGAGTTCAGAAGAGGAAGATTCAGCCAAAGTACAGTTGAGTTTGGGTGGCCACTCAGCTGACATTTAGGAAAATGCCTCAAAGACCAGACATCAGAACCCCAGCTGTACTTTCTGCAAAACCTTTCTCTCCACTAGATTTATCAACCTTGTGAGCTGGCTAGACAAAGAAGATCATAACTTTACACTGACACGTAGTTAAATAGCAGAGTTCTGTCTGTGACATTTATTCATCTGTTTCCAAATGCAACAAAGAGTTTCTTTGGTGCATTTTACAGCACAGCTAAACCTTGTCCAATGTTAGCAGAAATTGCAGGTTAGACACCAAGCACTTGTATTTCCCAGTGAGTGAAATCAAGGTCAACCTACCACAACGAGATATATACGAAAGAAGCCATCTGCTCTTAAAAATCTCAATGCACTAAAAGATGACTAGATTGTTTTCATACAAAGCCAGTAATTTAATTTCTTGGAAGTATTCCCATTTGAATGTCTATTGCCTCATCTTTTTGAGATTAAAGTGGTTATAGTTTTTGAAAAGAAATAATGGTCTGAGCCTGAGATTGGCAAGTAGAGAGTAAATTTCATCTAGGTTCTATTCCTACATTTCTCACATTTGATTTTTTTTGTTCTGTAAAATGTAAGTACACTTGGACCCACAGCAAGTCTAAATCAGCTGATAAGTCTGGCCCAGTACTTATCTAAGACACTGTACATTGGAGGGACCACTTGTAATACAAGCTGAGGACTGGTCATACTGAGTGTTTTGGCTACATATAAATACTCAAGCAAGTCTGACTGCTGTAGACACTGAAGAAAAAAAGCTAATAAAAAGCTTGAGAAATAAACCGAAAAACTTGAGAAGTAGCACTGCACACCAAAACCAAGGAAGATCTCCATCCATCCCCATCTCTGACTGCTCAGCTCAGAAGGCACAGTGGCAGCTGAGGTGCAGCTGTCACTCCACACAGTAATCAGAACGAAGATTGATTGTCAGACCTTGTGTGACATTTGCATTTTATCCTTTCAGTGTTTCACTAATTTTAATGCTCATGTATGTGGGATTTCTGAAAAGCTGAGATAATTATCAGATATTGATTCAAACTGGCTGTATGCTTAAAGGACTGCCTTATCTTTACGGGGGGCAGTGCTGATTCTACCCATTCCTGTCTTAATCCCATCCCTGTTTTGCCCCCTTTAAGCAATACAGTCTGTCCAATAAGCCTCCTTGCTGCTAAGCACTGCTATGAACTTTTTAATCAGACTTGCAGACGTTGCTAAACATGATCCTCAGCTCTCACAAGATTTTTGCTTGCTAATTTACTGCTATTCAGCCAGCTGACTTGTTCTCCAGCATGACTATAACACAGCCATAGCAGCCAGGAATCTTGAGAGAACATGATCAGACCATTTTCCCCAAGCAGTGTAAAATTCTCAGCTGCAGCCACACAGTCAAAAAGAGAGCACGACCACAAAGATACAGCCCATCAGCCACATAGTAACTGTAAGTCATGGTATCTAGGAAAAAAAAAAAAAAAAAAAAAAAGCCTTTGATCAGACATCTATATGCCTAACAGATTAGGAAGCAATAACATTTCATACTATTCAGCCTGTACTGAGAGCATATTTGCTATTATCCACTCTTTCATTCTACAAACAGCATCCAGTGGGATGATGGAGTTAAAAAGGGGTGGCTGTTCTTCTCCAGTATCTCGGTTTACAATATTCTGCATCTGGCAAGGACGATATATAGTGGGAAAAGCAGAGGCTGGATATTGAAAAAGTTAAGTTTACAGTTTTCCCCTTCCTGTGGTTTCAAAAGAAACACTGAAGAGCGGGGTGTTTTTGCTGTTGTCTATAATTTTCTATCATTTCAAACCCCATTTACTCTTCATGCAATGCAATATCTCTGTGGTAACTCCAGAGAAAATTCATAGCTGTTCTTCTGGTAAATATGCTTGTTTTCTTTCATTTATGTAGCCACTGAAACGAACCAAACATGTATTTGATCTGTTTATCTAATTGTCATTGAATCAATCACACAGGCAAAGACTGTCATACTTTTTTAGCATAGGCTTCAATTTTGCTTTGTCAGAGATTTGCAGAACTTGTGTCAAAATCATGTTAGTCCTGCTTCAACTGGATATAATGATGTTTTCACAAGGGCAAAGTTTAGATAGACAAAGAGACAGAAATATAAGGTCACTTCAGTGAGGCAACTCGAGCTGGAATGTACATTCTGAATGGGCAAATATGTAGACTTTGTACAAGGCTTTCTTCCCAGCTCAGTGCAGCCCTTCCAACAGCGAGTATCATCAGTCTGGTGACTGAAGCACAGACCACAGAGTCAGCTTTTATTCTTGGCTTAGATACAGATCTGCTGTGTGACCTTGATCAAGCAGTTTAACCTCTGCATTTCCTTATTTGTAAACAAGAATAATCACCATCTCTTACCTCATCGGTTTAGTTCATGAATACGAGGAAAGAGCCTTGAGCTTTTTGGCTGAGTGTTGCTATAGAAACAATAAGCATAACTACAATACACTCATGCATGATACTTTCATGACCCCGGTCACTGTAGTACTCAAGTACTTCAAACTTTCATTTTAATATGCAGTGGTACCATCATTAAGAGAGAAATAACAGCAATTACCTATTTCATCCTTTTTTGAAGTGTACACATGTACAGACCAGACCACGTACATCCACCCTTCTTCAAAGAAAGCTGCTGAGTGCTTCTTAAGAGAGTTCAGACATCATACACGGCAAAAGCAGGTGACGGGAGTCTTAGATAGCCGAGGAGACCAACACACACATAGCAAAAGGTAGCTAGTGGGTAACAACAGGGTTTCAAAAAAATAAGTATTATATCAAGCCAGCATTAGGTCTCTCAGTAGTCCAGCCTGCTCAGGCACAGCATAAGTACAAACACAGAGACTTCCCACTCGGCCGAAATCGGTGACATAATCCACACTGACACCAGTCAGTGAAGCTTCAGTGGCCAAATGACCAACTCAGGATCAAAGAAGGAAACCTGAAGCAGGTCTCCTGCATCTCACATCAGTTGGGCCTGGCCAGCCCATCCTGCTCCTGCACATGTGGAGCTGCCAGCAATGTCACTGGAATGCTGCACATTCTGAAGAGACCACTGTAGCTGAGATCATTGTGACCCAAGGAGATACTTGTGCGTAGTGCAGCTGTTTGTACTGCCATTCATGCAACAAAGTCAGCCTGTGCAGCACCATGGAAATCATTCTGTTTCAGAAACATGTATTAAGTAGTTGGAAACGACAGCTAAACAGTCACTGCTTGTTGCTCTTCCTCAAAATTTTATCCTGTTTGCACTATAAACAGTACTATAAACTACAGGTTGAACTATAAAAAGTTCTAATTAATCCTTATGAATTAACACGTTCATTTTAATATCACATTTGCTTTTATACATTGAGATTTGTGATAAGATCTCTATTAATAAAGTTTTTTACTGAAAGGCTTTTGCTGCTGCTTCTCCTGCCACCAAGGTTGCAGGCAGACAGTTTAATCATAACACTGCTAACACTGGGAGTGGAGCACTGTGTATGTTCTAAGCCTGCTTTAGGATCTACCAACAGGGTATGGGGTTAAACCATGATATGCTTTAACTTATTGACATAAAAACTAGTATAGAATTTATAGGGTAAAAGAATGTTTAAGTGTGAGATAATTTATCCAGTGAATCATTTCAAGTGATGCAGATGCAGCTACTCACTCACTGTCAACACGTACAAAAGTGCATCTGCTGCAACAGGAATCAAGTTTGAAGGGACAGCCTCTATCATTAGCTTGTGACACAGTCAGCAAGAGTTCCCTGTGGCTGGGAAACAGTTTCTGTATCAAGATCACCATAAAGTACAAGATTATGAAGTTAATCCTTGTCCCATGCCTAGATATGCTCAAATCACCGCAAAGAAGCAATGAAATATTTACTATATTTTCTGAAATATTTATGGAAAGCTTTTTTAAATTTTTTAAAATTCTATTTTACTTTAAAAGCAACTGTGGATTAAGCCTCCCACATAAGGCCTTAATAAATATTTTTTCTACACTGCTGTAACATGAGTGTTTTACCCAATGCTCCTTTTTCTTAGATTAGACCAACAAAACCTTGGCAGCACTTTCTGGACACTAGTTTAAACAGCTGGGTTCCCCGTGAGCCCAAAGATACATTTGTAAAAAAAAAATAATCCACTGTAGACATCTTTCTTCCAGACTCTCATGAAAATGTTCATCCTGAATATCCCACAGATTACAGAAAGTCCACACATATTAGATGGTCCTTATTTTCTGGATGGTCCTCTTTTCTGGAGGCCCATTTTAGTTTGCTAAGGCAAACTCTTAGTATTATTTTGTCTGTCTGCCAACACTAAGGTTTGCACAAAATTATGACCTTCAGTACCTTTGCTAAGGAACAAAGCAAATGACATGTTAGCATGAGACTTCAGCAGGTTTAGCTGGCAAGCTGCTCCTAGCTTGGATAACACACTTGGGGTATTATCTGAGATCTTTGTGATGTGGAGTAGCATTTGTATGAATCAGCAAACACAGGGACTTATCTGTATAGATATGATATGTATAAAAGTCAATATTGGCCGTATTTTATCAGGCAGTATTATCTTTGGTTTCTTTTATGGCTTGAGTTAGACTGATCTGTAAGCCTGGATTAAAAAGACTAATAAAATATTGCTCCTCTAGATATCTACTGTTGATCGCTTTTCTCCCACCAAGGGTAAAGCAGGGCAGAAGCAGACCTCCAATCTTCCTCGTTTGATCTTATATAAGAAAGGAGAAAAAAAGGGTAAGTGAAAAGAGGCTATGAGGTCTCCCTGTTGGGATTTTGCCAGGTGTTTCTCACACACCATTAGTTCATGGAACTAATGCCCAAAAATTTCATACCCTTGCTGCCACTACTTTCATTCATGCCCGTAAATCCTTTCCATTACCGCCCCAGACATTGCACGTCAGTGACTGACCCTATGCTTTCATTGTTCATATGCTCTTTTCCATTGTTTTTCAGGTCATTTCTGACAACAGCTGGGTCATTGGCCTCTGTTTTGTTTTACATTTTTAATTGACATTTTTCACACCTTAATAAGGAGACATCTGCGTTCTGCAAGCAAAGAAGGAGGGTCCTGATTTGCCAGCATTTTATTTTTGCTAATAAAACTCTGCAGGTCAGCGTGGTGCCGCAGTTCAGAGATCAACAATGTCAATGAGAACTTACTGGACTGAACCAAGGCACTAGGATGAACTCAAGCATTAAGAACAGAAAGACAAATGAAAAGACGTCAGTGTTGCTTGCACAAGTCCAGGGCCATAAGATTGCTACAAGTCTAATGCATTTGTTTCTTACACTTTGTTCTTCATATAAACCAGCAAAATGTGGCTCTAGATTGCCATGGTTCTAAGCCTGGAAAAGTGCAGAGGCAGGATCAGACCTTTACAGCTTGTTAACTGGAGCATTAATAAAACAGTCTTGGAGAAATTGCCCTGGTCATTTATGGCAGAGATTCAACATGTGCAGAGTTAATGTCAGGAAAAAAGATGTAAAGTACCTGCTGTGCAAAGACGTTTAGTTGGTAGTTGCAAGGATTATCTCAGCTTTTAGATCTCCCAGAAGGTGGAAGATTCTATCTTTCTCCACTTGCCCTGACTTACTGCCGTATCTTCCCTCTTTGGGTTTTCCATAGTTCACATGGAACTTACAGTTCACATTTTTAAAGATTTCACAAAAGCTGCCATATTATCATATACTTCACTGGCAAAGCTGCTGTTACTACCTCTCATATGCCCAGGGTGCAACAGCAGTGCAAATAGCAAAGCAAGAGAATGCTTTAAAGAAAAACATTGTTCATTAAAACTTGGCTTACTTACTATAAATCAGGCTTCATCATACTATTTTAGGAACAGCTGGTGAGAACTTCCATGCCTCCACATTTCCCAGCAAAGTTAGTGTGTTCATTGGGTAGGTAAGAAAGGAAGAAGAAAGGATGGTGGAGACAGGGCAGCTCACAGGAGCCCTCAGGGGAAGGGAAGCTGAGTGACATTCTAGTCCTCTCAGGGTGCAACACCTTTTGCCCTTGGGAAATCCAGAGAGAACAAGGTATTCCTGCTCCATTCTCTAGAACTTTTGCTCCTCAGCTGACTGGCACAGCTCTCAGTTTTAGCTCTGGCAAGAGATCAGGCATCACAAAAGCACCGCTGAGTTTATTAATTACTGTGTTCACGCGGTCACTCTGTTTTACTGCCCAATTATTTGATAACTGAGGGCTATGTACTGAGCCGGATGCAAGCACAAAGCTCTCACTGACTTCAAGGGCCCCCTTCACTTAGAGGTCTACTGGAATTTATAGTTTTCATAACTTTATTTACCTGCCCCATAAATATTTTTAAGAACATATTGGTGCTTTTAAATGTTTGCATATTTGCCTTGTCTACGCATTGAAGTTGTACTTACACATGTATCTCTTGCAGAATTCATTCATGAGGAAAACTGTACAAGTTTACAAGTTAATCATTGTCCTGAATGTCAAAAGCCAGGGCAGATCAAGATGTGCATTTCGTTGGCAGAGCTGCGAACTAGGCTGCTTTAGTATTAATAGTAAACTTCGTAGCTTCAGTAAGATTTTCAATAGTTTTTTGCAGCAGGCTACAAGTAGCCATGGATATTTGCCGTAATTGTAAAGCACAGGAAAAAAAAACACATTCTTGTTAAGGAAAAAAGTGACTTGAGTTTTCAATTAAATAGAAAAAGAAAGCATCCAGTGCTTTCTTTTAGCTTTCAGCTTCCAACTAAAATAGTCTGCCTTAGTAAGAAAGACCATGGATTTCAATAACCAGCATGGTTTATATCCAAAATGTTCCAAACCCAAAATTTTGTTATGGCTGCTAATTGTAGAATGTAGCTCACACAATATAGGTTCAAGCTTCAGCAACAGGATCGATGAGACCAAAAAGCTAATGCCCAGCTGCACAGAGCAGTTTGGCAAAGTATGTCCCAGCTGCTCCACCTCACCTTCTAGCAGGCAGACAAAACCCACCTTGTGAACCAGAGGGTTGACTGGGATGACTGGCATGCTGACACACATTCTGCCATCCTGATTTTGAGGATAGTAACATTTGGCAAGGGCAACATGAACACCTGAGAAATTAACTTTTCTCAGTAAACAGGCGAATTTTTTCCATTCACCTCAGCATGATAAAAAGCAGTGAGATCCTTACAATGACTCTTCAGAGACAGCTGCCCCCACATCAGCCATTGGTGACAGCCAAGAGAAAGGAATTGCTCTTCTGGGCTAATATTCCATAAGACACTCGTAGTCTTTCATCACACACCCTCCATTTTCTTTTGGTTATGAATGATGAGATAAAATGTGTGTGTGTGCTACTCAACATTCTGCCTCTTTTGTCTGCCCCTTCCACTGCCCCTTCTTCTGTCATCCCCAAATTTGCTTATTTGGGTTCTTTACAGAGTGCAAGTAGAAAGTAGGTCAGACAAATGGGCACTGTCATATGACTACCTACAATTTCTCAACATACTGTTGTCTCTGTCTTATAAGTTTGTTTTAGCCTGCAATTTTACTAGACTTACTCAACTGGCAAAGGAGAAGTTTTCTGCAGGAATTTAATCTAGTTAGGTCAACAGAGCTCTGCCTGCAGAGCACAGCTTCCAAACATGAGGCTTCATTTTGTATAATTAATTCTTCACCTTTTCCTGTTTATAATGAAAATACTATTCAATGCCTAAACAACCTATGGTTTACTTTCTCCTTTCTCTTTTCACCTTACCTTTGCCTACACAGTCCAACCCAAAAGTCTCAACCTGTCATTTTAGTTTTCAGTCATAACCAGCACTGGATACACGTGCTTCTCATATTCATACTCTTCATGCAG
The DNA here is from genome assembly GCF_036169615.1 of Heliangelus exortis. Taxonomy (NCBI): domain Eukaryota; kingdom Metazoa; phylum Chordata; class Aves; order Apodiformes; family Trochilidae; genus Heliangelus; species Heliangelus exortis. Next base: position 124,276,111 of record NC_092422.1, on the reverse strand, counting down.
TCATGTAGCCAGGTGGGGGCTGGTCTCTTTTCCCAGGCAACTCTCAGCAAGACAAGAGGGCACGGTCTCAAGTTGTGCGGGGGAGGTTTAGGTTGGATATTAGAAAGAATTTCTTTACTGAGAGGGTGAACAAGCATTGGAATGGGCTGCCCAGGGAAGTGGTGGATTCTCTGTCCCTGGAGATATTTAAAAAGAGACTGGATGTGGCACTCAGTGCCATGGTCTGGTAACTGCAGTGGTAGTGGATCAAGGGTTGGACTTGATGATCTCTGAGGTCCCTTCCAACCCAGCCAATTCTATGGTTCTATGTGATGAGGACTGCACACCACACATGGCAGTGAAGGGCAGTGAGATTTACAGCTCTTTTAAAATCCCTGGTAAAGCTACAGTGGCAAATAAAATACCAGTCAGCTACAGTGGCAAATAAAACACTCTGACAGAAGCATGATGAAAGTTGACAGTGGTCCTCCAAACTTCTGCCAAGTTTCCAACAGTGTTCACAGTTTTAGTGACTTAATAGCAAGTGAAACAGTACCTGCTCAGTTAGTTCAGTGATGTGGGAAGGCCCAAATGACAGTTTTAATAGTTTGATGTCAAATCACCTGTCAGAACAAATGTCTGCTGCCTCTAGATTTCTGTCACATGTGTGAAACATGGTACAGCAAATAACCGTAGGCTGGTATTTTGCTAGACTATATTTTAACATATTACAGCAGTAACCTCAAGCTGTACTTTGAACTCCGTTCACAACCAAACCCTATTCAGACTTATTAGTTTAAACTAAACTAATAATAAACTAAAATCATTTAAACCTCTTGTTCTCCAAAAAAAAAGTTAAAAAAAAACCACCAGTGCAGAAGTGAAGAGAAATGAAAGTTCAGAGTGGCTGTAAACATACCAGAGGTGAAATTTTAATACCAATAAATCCATGGCAGTCTTGTTACTGAGTGAGACTCAACGTTTTATGTTTGGTTTTGAGTTGCCCAGTGAAAGCAATAGAACAGATAGTGACCATCATTCCCCCCACCCACATGGAAGCCCCTAAATGCTGGCAGGCCAACAAATGGGAATGTATTATTAAAGTGGGACCCCAAGTGAGTAGAAGTCAAAGTATAAATTGCTCCAGTAATCTGGCCAATTACCTTAGGAAAATGTTTCCAGGGAACTTTCAGCTGACAGATACACAGCAGCCTTTAAACGAGATGAAGCTTACAGAGAACATAAAATTGCACCCCTCTCCACCTGTGTACCACATGTTACATGTAATTTGAAAGTTTACATTTCCCAGTGCATATTTCCTGTAGGTACCTTCAAAACATCCATATTTGAACAAATTTTAAAATCTTGCCCTAAGAGCCTTTGAGAGGACACTGAAATTCCTGTGTTGTCTAGTACTTAAGATTTCTTATTGTCAACAAAATACTACTGTAACCAAAATGTGTGGGATCCATCTGTCCTGATGAATCTATCTAGCCAGAAGGAAGTTAGGTGTCCAGTCTCACTGGCTGTACAGGTACTCCATACTAATAGAAGAAGTTGTGAGACTTCAATAAGATAATTCCTTTTATGCTAAAATAGGCATGAGAGAGGAATGACACCTCTGGATGCCAGTTCAGCCCACTTACTTTACACTATAAAGGGAGCATATTTATCTTCTAATTGGGTAAAGTTATATGAGAACTATTTAATCCTAAGTCTCTGTGTTTAATGCGTAGATGATCCAGGGTCTTTTCTCTTAAAATTCTTTTAGAAAACACTTTCTAATGAAACATTTCTCTGACTAATCTCATTAACTCTTGGATTCAAGTGAGGCTGTGAAAATTAGTGCATTATTACCAAGTCTGAGAAAAACAGTTCTAATACTGTTGAGCTGCACCTAATTTCCTTTGCAACAGCAACTTTCAAATGTTCTGGCTCATAAACTTATGGCACATAAGAGCTTTTGCATCATATGCTTTATCATGACACATGAATATTTCTAGTTCATTTTATCTGCAAATGCTCAGTATGAAAGCCACAGGGGTGTTGGGGGGGTATTCTCAAAAATTCCTCAGTTACCTCAGAGCACTCAGTTCAGAAAACAGACTTAAGTGCAGAAGTCAGCAAGAGACTCTGTAATTTCCTCAGGTCATCCCAGCCAGTCAGTTTAGACTATTAGTTGTGTGCCTCCGGTACCTATTAAGCTTTTGGTTGATAGTCTCTCAATACCATCCACTTAGTGCTTCCTTCCTGAACATAAGTATTTTCACATTCCAAGGCAACAATTATTATAGTGAGATCTCTTTACAAAGCACTTTGCTAATGGCAAAAAACTCAATGAGTGCTGCAGTCTTATAGTTAACAGTTTATTTATTCTGCAGCAATCAGCAGTTCGACTCATGTACCTCAAAACTCTTTTCCAACCTGCTGTTTCTAGCAAGTAATGATAGTGGCATTGCCTTGCTGATACATTCAAAACTTGATTTCAACGTTCATCTAGTTTTATGCCACTGGAATTTGGACTTTCAAAAGGTGGTATTTGCCAAAGCATTCCCCAAAAATACGTGTTCCGTATCCTTGCCTGGAGATAACTTTGCTTTATATATTATATAGTAAAACTGATATAGTGCAGCCAAGGTGTTTTGCAGCAGGACAATTAACAAGTAAGCTGCTGAGGTGTAAACATGCCTTTTCTTTACAGTCAAGATACAGCTCCACTACAGGGTACTACTTGGACCAAACACACAACCTAAACTGGTTTAAGACAAAGCACAGTGCAAATTTGCAACATGAATTTACATTTCTGATACAGTCCTTTGGTTTGTTTCACTTTGTTCCTGTTTCCAAAGCACATTTGGAAATAGCCTTGATCACCATTGAGGGAGCTTGCTTTGACCTATGTGCACCTCACAAAGTCATTCTGCTGTGCACCTGAAAGAACCATAAATAAATGTTTTTAAATAGTGTTACGAGATGTCTTGTTCTGCTTTCCAGTTTGCTTTTCTCCTTTCACCTTTCTTTATGTATTGGGAGTACAACAGAGCTTGGTCTTGCCAGAAATAGAGAGTAGGAGGAAAGCTCCTCAGACTCAGTCCAGGAGATACTGTTGAGTTTCTGTGAAGAAAAACAATCTAATAACATAGGATGCTGCTTACATTTTAAAGTTATCTGGGAATTTTATCTTTAAAACTATTTGCTTTTGCAAGAACATAGGATGTTAATAATGTCCTTGATCTTTCCTACATGTTTAGCAGTATATTGCAATTGTGGGACTTCTCTGTTGTTAAGACTACTGTCACAGATGACACTGACACTGCAGCCACGTTGTGCTTAATGATCATTGCAGAGTGTGCAGTTGTAATCTCAGAACAGGATATATCACCAGTCTTCACTGTATGGCAGTAATGTACCCTATGTATGTACTGACCAGGCCTCAGTCAGGTCCTATTCTCAGCTGTTCCTTGGCCAGTGACTTTAAATATATTGTGACACTCTTCAACACAGTGCCTCAGCTTCTGCATTTCACAGTTAGTGCTCAGTTCTTGTTAAGTGTAAAAATATAAAATATAAAACAAAACAAAATATCACAGTGTACACTATCTGGGTGGTCACACAGCCTCAAAGAAAAGAAATTCAGCAGGTACATCATGTGGGAAAAATTATTGGAATTCGTTCCTTCCTTTTCTGATGATGCCCTCCCTCCACCTTTCTTCTCCTCCACAATCTGTCCATCCCATATGTATGTATGTTTTCTTGTATCCCAAAAGTCTTGGTCCTCACAAGTCTGATTCCCAGACATGTATTTTCACTCATCCCACCTGTTATTTCCAAAATCTCAGAAGCTACGAGCTATCAGCATTTCTCTAAGAAAAGGGAAGAAACCACACAAGATGTCTCCAAGAAGTAAAATCCAATGCTTCAGAAACTAACCTGGGCACAGTGTGGCTGTTCAAATCTTGGAAACAGATGATCAGCCAGTAGCATCTTTTCCAAAAGTACCCTCTGTGCATCTGTGTGAAGTGTGAAGTCTGTGCATAGTGTGAAGTCTACTCTCCTAATAAACTCAAAAATCTCCACTGAGGAAGAAAGGTTGAATTGATAAAAACTTTAGGCATGGGTGAACTGGACACTTTATTCTGAAACTGTAATTAGACAATACAGAACTCCCAACCAGGAAAAATAACTTTCAGCCAGCATGTCTGGATGTATTTCTACTTCACTGTCATCCTGAGAACACCAGGGGCAAAAGCCTTGGAAGGTTAAGCCAGTTTCCCCAAGCAACCGAAGTTCTCTCTTTGCCTGCTGCCATTACAATAAAAGGCAACCTATTACAACCAACTTAAGTCAGCTACAGGACAGACTTTTATAGCTTAAAGAATCACTTCAGGCCTCCTTTAAAATCAGAGTGGTTCATCTGGTTTATTTTAGACAGTGACATTGCGATCAGAAAAAATTGTGCTGCAAAATGAAAAAAAAAAAACCCAAGCCCTAGAAATGTCTATTTCCCTGTGCACAAAATAAATGAAGTCCAGATGAGGAATTGCCTGTATTTGGTAAGATGAATCACAGCCAGTAAGCCTGTGGTATACATTCACTCTCCTCAGAGACCTTTTTTTATAGCTGTTACAGTTTTCATATTTTCCAGACCACTGGGCAACCAGGGTCCCCCCACCATGAGCTCTAGATGGACAGTGGAATCATAGATATTCCAAGCTATTCTAGGATCTCTAAGTTATCAGATCCTACTCCATGGACTGACATGAATCTGGAGGGCACACCTCACCATGTAGAATACTCAACATGGTAAATGGGAAAGTAATAGATCAGAGACACTCTCTTTTCTAAATTGGGAACATGAACTCCCTCCTCTTGCTGAGTCTTATAACAAAAACTGAAAGACTGAGAACTGCATAAGTATATGCCACAGTTTCCAAAGAAGATAATACATGTTTTCTTGATCAGAAAATAAAAATATTAGCAACCTAGATTTTGTAACACAGAATGAAAAATAATCCCCTTTAGTCAAAGGTTTGCATCATCTTCCTCACTCCATATTATAGCAAGGAATAGCAATGGAGGAGAAGGTCTTTTGGGCCCATGACTACAAGAAGGACAATGAGATGCTGGAGTGAGTCCCGAGAAAGGCACAAAGATGGTGAAGAGAATGGAACACAAGTCTTACGAGGAGCATCTCAGAGAACTGGGATTGCTTTCTCTAAAAAAGAACAGGCTGAGGGGAGACCTTATTGTGCTCGACAAGTACCTGAAAGGAGGCTGTAGCAAGCTGAGAGTTGGCCTTTTCTCCCTAGTAACAAGCACCAGGACAAGAGGAAAGGGTCTCAAGTTGAAACAGAGGAGGTTGAGATTGGATATTAGAGGAAACTGCTTCACTGAAAGGGTAATTAAACACTGGAAGAGGCTGCCCAGGGTTGAATCACCATGCCTGAAGGGGTTAAAAAGGCAAGTAATGTGATGCTTAGGAACGTGGGTAAACACTGAACTCTGTAGAGTTAGCTTACAGATAAACTTCATGATCTTAAAGGTCTTTTTCAACCAAAGCAATTCTGTGGTTCTGTAAATCTTCCTACTAAGAAGCGAGTACTGTGTCCAGTTCTGGGCCCCTCAGTTCAGAAGGATATTGAGGTCCTGGAGCAGGTCCAAAGGAGGGCAACCAGGCTGGTGAAGGGACTCGAGCACAGATCCTATGAGAAGAGGCTTGAGGGAGCTGAGGGTGTTCAGCCTGGAGAAGAGGGGGCTCAGGGGAGACCTCATCACTCTCTACAACTCCCTGAAAGGAGGGGGTAGCCAGGGGGGGGTTGGTCTCTTTTCCCAGGCAACTCTCAGCAAGACAAGAGGGCACGGTCTCAAGTTGTGCCGGGGGAGGTTTAGGTTGGACATTAGAAAGAATTTCTTTACTGAGAGGGTGATCAGACATTGGAATGGGCTGCCCAGGGAAGTGGTGGATTCTCCATCCCTGGAGATATTCAAAAAGAGACTGGATGTGGCACTCAGTGCCATGGTCTGGTAACTGCAGCAGTAGTGGATCAAAGGTTGGACTTGATGATCTCTGAGGTCCCTTCCAACCCAGCCAATGCTATGATTCTATGATTCTAAGCTATGGATGAGAAGGCCAGCATTTTGCACTGCCCATAATGTAAGTTAAGCTTGATAAAGGTCTATTTTCTGAAAATCCTGACTTGTGTGATTTTTTGTTAGATGGAAATTCGTCATAATTAATTGCTAAAAACCACTTGTGCGTGTGTCATAACAAAAACAATCTGGTCTGGTTAGTGAATACCATCACAATACTCTCTTTTATGCACCCTGAGAAACTGGTACATGTGGTAGGTGGAACAGGCATCTCTCTGACTTCAGCAGTTAGAGCAAACACCTTATTTCCTCACCCAAACAACCCACAAGGGACCTGATAGTTGCACAAGGTATGTAGTATACAACACGTGGCATCAAAACCATTTCATCTGTGGAACCAGACTTCTCTTCAGACAATGCTACTCTTTGACATTCTGGGCAACTTGGCTCTGCTTATAGAGCTAAGTCTTGCCCATCCCACAACAGACACAGTCACCCCACTTAAATGCTTTGCTGTTTTACATATGGCTTTGAGTAATGTGTTTGGTTTGGAGGTCCCCATAAAAGGAAGACATTGATGTGCTGGAATGGGTCCAGCAGAAGGCTACCAAGCTACCAAGCTGAGGCACATGATGTACATAGAGAGGATGGAAGAACTGGGTTTGCCCACTCTTTTAGAGGAAAAGACTTAGGAGACCTTATTCCTGTCTACAGCTACCTCCCATTGGAGGATAAAAGGAAGATGGAGCCAGACTTTTCAGAAATGCACAGCAGAAAAAGAGGCAATAGACATGGGATGAATAGGAGAAATTTCAAGTAGATGTAAGAAAGTAGTCAAAACACATTGCCTCTGAGAGGCTACAGAAACTGTCCTTGGAGGTAGTCAGGACTTAAGCAGATAGACCCTGAGGAGCCTGATCCTATTGAACCTTGGTGCAATTGTAGTAAGTAACCTTCCAGAGGTCCCTTTCAAGTAAATCATTTTATGATGGGAATGGGAAAAGGTGTGGAGAATAGTAAATACAGCCCTGAAGAAGCAGTTTTATAGAATCATGGAATGGTTAGGGTGGGAAGGGACCTTAAAGATCATCAAGATTCAACCCCCCTGCACATGCAAGGACACCTCCCACTAGACCAGGTTGCACAAGGCCCCATCCTGCCTGGATTTAAACATCTCCAGAGAGGGGACATCAGCAACCTCCCTAGGCAACCTATTCAAGTACTTACCACCTCACAGTGAAGTTTCTGTGGCTTTAATGCACAGCTTCTCTTGAAAGATACTCCTTAAGTACTCAGTATTCAAAATCAGCCTAGTTGCATGCCACATGATGGCACATTAATAGATTTGGCTCTACACATAGACACCTCAGACTGCCCCCAAACCCATCACCCTTCACAGCAACTGATGACACAGCTGTCCTAAGGACAGGAATCATCTTACCTGCACAGACAGCTGAATTAGCCAAGCACACAGCCTATCCACATAGAAGTAAGGATACTCCGGAATGAACTTCAAAACTTCAGCACTACCCAATAATTTTCCTGATGGATAAACAGCTCTTTTCATGTGACCACAGAATCAGCATGAAGGACACCCTAACACATGCAGAATGATCAGTGCATTTGGCTTCAAGATGAGTACTGCACAGCCTCACAGACACAGTTACCAAGATTCTCTTACATGCTCGGTATATTTTGCCAATACAATCTGAAGCCATAAAGAAATATATTTCTAAGAGAAGCAGCCAAGTGTGAGTGCATTCTGCCAAAAGAACTTGTTAGCTGCACTGTACCAACAGACTTTGCCAGCTAGATCTCCTCATGCAGAAAAGGGTGCAGATTTCCACTGCCTTTCAGACTCTCTGGTCCCACTGTTAAATTGATGGATTAACATTTTGCAACCAACAAGGTGACACTGTTTATCTTCATAACTCTTTTTAGTCATTAATCTATACTAGTCCACATATCAATTTACACCATCATCTGTACTGAACCATGTAAATACAAGGCTGCAAATATCTGTGAGTGCCTAATGAGCTGATGTTAAACTCCATAAATGCCAACTTATTTGAGAAATCTGTGAAGTTTCATATGCTGCTACAGACATTACAGGCTTACTGCTCCAGCATGTACACCCAGCAGACACCATCCTGAAGCAGCTCTTCAGGGTGTGTGTTAGTACAAATTAGAAGGATGGATACAATGTGCTACCAAAAATAGTAAGTCACTGTTTGTATTTCATACTAGGATTTTGCTTTTTGCAGTCCCAACAATAAAACTACCTTGCTGGAAAACTAAGTGGTGATTCAGAGTATTCGAAAGTTCTCTGAAAAGTTGTTCGTGTTGCTTTTTACAAATCCAATTAACATGGAACTTTGTGGGGCATACTGATTCTGATTTAACTTTTTTTGGAAGATTTGTAAGTCTGTCCAAGGAAAAAGAATGAGAATAACCTAAGCACAATCTGGTACTGAACAACATAGAAGATTCAGATGGGGTATTTGATTTTGCCATCTTCCCACAACATTTAATTCTCAACATTTGATTTCTCAGAAATTACTTGTGTCTTCAGCTTTTGCTATCTTCAAGAGAAAAGCTAAACATTAGAAATTAGTTTAAATTTTTAGTTTCTTAAGAGAGACTTCATTAATGAAGAGGTATGGTAGAGAAGATGATGTATTTGCTGTCAAACCAAGAAGTTAGCACAAAGAAGCTACAGCTACTCTGGAATCCTCCCTGCAGAAACTACAGCCCATTGATGAACCTCTAACAATTTTGGCCATATCTTCTTTAACATATTCGTAGTAAGATATTTACAGTAAAACAAACAAACCAAATCTTCTGTTAAATGAAACACTCTAGCAGATCTTCACCCTCTCAGTAGAAGATGAAGAGAGATCTAGCACAGGGTAGATGTGCAAGCAGATTACCCAAAGGATGACAGGACAGTATTCAAATATAGTCATGATATACAGAGACTAAAATGTGGGCTCTGTTGAAATAAAATAGCCAACGCCTGCCTTAAGGTAGGGAGGGGGCTTGTATGCAAAGAAAAATAAGAAACTAATAAATCATAGATCCCATTTCTTATGTCTATGCTACGATACAAGTGAAAAGGCAAAAATTTCCTCATGTCCAGAAGGAATATTATAAGTATGTCATAGAAAATTTGACCTTGCAAGCCACATGAGCAAAGTTAATAGTTTTTGGGGTTTTTTTGGTAATCACTATACAGTATTTACAATTAGCATTAATACAGATTTATGAGAAGTACTGGTATCCTGTAAAATCGATCCTGAACTGACATATTCCACAGTGAAATGGTTCTGCCCAGCTGAGTTACAGTTACCAATCTCCACTGCAATGGACTCCTCTTAGATGTTCTCTGTTCCAGATACTAAAGTAGGAAAGCTCTCGCCTTCCCAAATCTGCTCTGATTTAGAACCCATCAGGAACTAAATCAAGTAAATCAAGATCATTAGGAGAAAATAAAGACATGACAACTACTGCTGAATTAAAGAAACTAAAGTCTACCACTTCTAAGGCAGCAACATGTTTCAGGAATCCATTTTTATAATGTGGCAAAATAAATTCTGCTCATTTTAGGAGAAAATCTGAAAGAACATATTTCCAGGATGTACCAGAAAAGGCCGAAAAATAGATTGAATTCCTAGGATAGCAAGACAGTAAAAAATTAGGGTGAACCTCATGATTGTCTTGGAGCCATTCAATAACTGGAGAGGAAACATGAGGTGTCCGTCACCAGACTGCCTAGAGAGACCATTTACAAATAATAAATTTATAAAGGTAACAATATACTCTATAGCCCTGAAAGATGCAGTAATTAATGGAAAATTTATTCTAAATTTCAAAGGGATAATTCAAACTTAGTAAGGAAATACACCAAACACCATTTGTCTCCTGCAGGTCTTAGCTCTTTGAGAGGCATCAGCATAAGCTGTTTCTCTCCAAGTTTCAAGTTCTAACAAACTAGCATTTTGAAGAAAGTCTTCTATTCCTATTATTCAATATCCTTCTTTTGAATAATTGTACAGATTATTAGGCAAAAACTTTCTAAGGCCTTAAGCAATTAGCAAATATGCTTATGATAATATTATACTTAAAATGTAAATTGAATCCTGTTTATCATTTAAAGCCTTTCAGAAATCCTCTTTAAACATATAATTTTACAAGTTGGTGAGTGTTTTGCTTTTGACTGCAGCAGTTACAGGATTGGCTAATACTTACATGAGCTAAGACATCCATCTTTTAAGGGATCTGTTAGAGATAAACACTTACTCAATAATACTTGCACATTCGCTGGAATAATTTTCTTTTTAAAGAAAACTACCACAGTCATATAGAGCACATAAAAATACCACTGATGTAAGTACAGTGTCAGTCCTCTGACTCTTCAAATGTTAGAACTTTCATGTTTGAGAAATGTATTCAACTTTTATGATGTCTTAATCAATAGAGATGGATATTCTTCCCACCTACTTATTCTTCCCAATTGAACACTTTTGTGAGGAAGTATATCTGATACCCACCTACACCAGACAGAATCTGGTCTACAGCCCTTTTAAATCTCATTACTTCAAAAGATATTTTCAAATAACTATTGTAGCCAAACCTTTTTAAATACTTGCTGAGCATGGTTTTACCCATACCCACCAACTGGTCAGCTCTGAAAATCACCACTCTAGTCAGTATTTCTAGAACACCTTCTCAGATTTTTGGACAAACGCTAAGACCACACTCCAGCCAGGTCTTGCTGTAGGCTAGGTAGGTAACACAGAAGTTCAGCTACAAATTCAGATATTTTTGTTTATTGAGCTAATTGCTTTAAAACAGGTGGTTCAAACTGAAGAATTAACAGGATGACTCAGTAGAGCAGAATTTAATCAGATCAATTTTAAAAAAGATTATTCCTGTGGTAAATAACACCAAAAATAAATATTTTATCACTTAAATGTTAGCAATGACTAGTAAATTAAATTGAGGGTAACCTATAACTTTTCTTTTGGCTGAAGGAAGTATTTTTTCCCCTTATTGACTTACTAAACTCCAAGTAGGAATTGGAGGATGGATAGAAGAAGGATATTTTGGAGACTTCTTGGAGTTAATGTTATTTTAGAGCTCCACCTCCTCTGAAATAGTATTCAGAATACAGATCAAGCCGGTGTAGGTTAAGATGAGACTGACATAAATATTCTGGTATTCCTGCAGCATGGTTCCTAGCTTAGGGGTGGGAGTAAAGTGATGGCTTGTGTAAATTTTGGGGGATGTCTCCTTGCTGATTAGGAAATGCAGAAACTGTGGGTCTTACTAGCATTAGTAGTCTTATCTTAATGTCTTGAGTAGACAGCTCTTGTTATATGAACTTTGATAATCAAAGCTAAGCTTATCTTTTGGGTAATTATCTCTTTTCTTCTTCTTTTCTTAATTAGAGGCATTTCGGGGATAGTGATGCTGTGTTATCACTTCTCACTTATCCCTCAGGTGACTGAGAAAGTCTAAGAGCTAAATGTAGCTTAATGAATGTTTTATGTGCTATTTTATGAGTGCAGACTACAAGCTCTTTGAGTCTATAGGATTCCCCTCTTATTTCAGTATTTTCAGGGAACAGGCATGTCATAATACATACCTGTACTGCTGTCTGCTAAGAGCCTGCTTAGACCTCAAGACATCAAGCTGAGAATGACATAATAATTTGAGCATCTAAGCAGCCTGAACGAGATTTGTAAGCATTTTTTTCCTCTTCTTAAAAGGAGTGTCTTAGATTGGCTTTTCTGCCAGCATTAAGTACCTCAGATGAAAGAATATAATTTTATATATAGACATACAGAATAGTCTGTATGTCTGAGAACTACCGAAACTGTCTTCTAGCTTTAAAGAATATCTAGGTAAACTTCAGTAAAATTGTATGTGTTAAAAAAAAAAAAAAAAAAAAAAAAAAAAGTCAAAAAGTCATTTGAGAAGTTGTTCTTCTTAAAATATAAAGGAATAAACTTTTTGTTAAAATTATACAGAAAGCCTGTTTTAAAATGGCCTATTGTATCCAGCTGTGCTTCTCTAATTTTGCTTTGGAAAGATGAACAGTGTTGTTAACACCTGTTCATGCCTTGCAGTAAGGCATTTGAAGCTGGCAGCTATAGTTTCTCTATAAAGCCATGCACAATTTTGATCTTTAATCAAAATGCTTTCATAAAACTTAAAAATTTTGGTTCGTCTACTAACTTTGATACACACCGTTTCTGCCAGAAAGGAATGAAATACACTTACAGTAGAATATTTACATTCTCTTTAATTAAGATACTGCTTTATTAGTGTTCTCTTAGAATACCATTACTGATTCTTCAGGCATACATATGCTTAAACACTTTGACTTCAGTGTAATCAGTACATTACAGTTAATACAGGGGTACAGGACACTCGTACCCTAAGGTTGTTTTTGAATTGCCTGCAGAATCAAATATAACTCTACATTATTTTTCTACTCTCTTGACCTCACTACAATCATTCCCTCTTGTCATGCTATTTTTCTTCCTGCAACTATCCAGAAATCTTGTTTCCAAAAGCCAGTATTATCTAGTGCACCTTCTAAGGTGCAAATAGCAGCATTGACAGCATACAAAAAGAGCTGGGAAAAGGGCATTAATTCTTAATTTTTCTCAACACTCAGCTGCTGGAAACCACCCAGAGCCAATAACTGTGATCAACATTTTGTGTACACTAAAAGTAATTTGTTGTAACTTTATTAATAATATTAAATAACACTATTACATAATTCTATTCTAGCTGTTTCTATATCAACAACTTTAAAGGCAACAGCTGTTGGTATACAAACTGTTGTGCAAAGTACACTAGATGATTTGTAGAATCAGCCTGTTCAGTTCTTGCTCTGAAAAACAGGGATGTTTACTTTCACCTTTACAGGGCTCTATTTCTGGTTGCCACATCTCTCCTACCCTCACTACTTTCCATATGTTATTCCATTTCTTGTAAATGCTATTTACAGTCATTTCTTGGCAACTTACTGAAACTTCTTGTAATATCAACTTTAGTAAGGCCTTTGAAGTTTCTGTTTAACATTCTCGTAGACAAGCTTACAATTTATGGGTGGGCGGTGGGCAGTGAGATGGACTGAAAACAAGAGTGGCCACACAAAGAAGGTTTTGAAGAGTTGCACAAATTGGAGCTGAAGGGAAGTCACTGGTGGTGTATGCCAGGGATCAGTACTGGGGACAGTACTGCCTAACACTCTAATGACTTTTATGAAAGGGTTAAAGTGCACCCTCAGCAAGTTCTCAGATAATACAGAACTGGATGGAGTGGCTAATACACCAGATGGTTGCACTGCTTTCCAGAGAGACCTCAGCAGGGAGGAGAAATGGAGAGAGAAAAAAAACCTCACAAAGTTCAACAAAAGGAAATGCAAAGTTCTGCACCTGGACATTAATAATCCCCGGCTCCAGTACAGGCTGAGGGCTGACCAGATGGAAACCAGCTCTGGAGGGAAGGACCTTGGGGTCTTCCCAATCAGCATGTTGGCCATGAGCCAGCGATGTGCCCTTGCAGCAGTGAAGACCAAGAGTCTTCTGGACTACATTAGGAACAGGATTGTCAACAAGTCAAGGCAGGTGATCCTTCCCCTCTCTTCAGCCCTGGAGACACACAGCTGGAGTGCTGGGTTTACTGCTGGTCTCCCTTAGTGAAAGACAGACACTTACTGGACTGAATCCAGCACAGGGCAACTGAGATGATTAAAGGGCTGGAGTGTCTGACATGAGAGGCTAAGAGAGTGGCAAGTGTTCAGCCCAGAGAAGAAAAGGCTCAGAGGAATCCTATCCATGTGTATAAATACCCAATAGGAGGGAATGAAGGAGAGGGAGCCAGACCTTCTCAGAGGTGAGAGTCAGTGGGCAAAAAATTCAAACATGAAATTCTAAAACACAGATACTTCTAATATTTGTTAGTATTAACCATTTCTTCATGTAAAAGATACATGGGAATATGATAGAAAAGAATCACCTCCATCTCCAGGCTGTCATATTCTCAATGTTTAAGTATTGCTTTCTTAAACTAATCAGTTCTAATGGAAGTTAGAGCTCTCATTCTCACACCTCCTACTTGAAGGTTAGGTGGTTTAAAAAACCCTACTCTAATTTATTTTAGCCTCATTCACCCACATGTTCTTATCCCTACATTGCTTTTCATCCTAAGTATATTTTCCCCTCCCAAATATATTTATAGAGATGTGTTCTTGTTTAGCACATGAAAACAAAGCTTTTGTGGGCTCTTATAATATGCTGTCTATTCTTGTGATCCCCCTCATAGCCTTTCCTTGCACCTGTTCCAGTTTTAATTCATCCTTGATGAACACAGAAGAGTGGAATGGTAAATATTACTCCCCAGAAAAGAAAATATATATTGATTCCTTCCTCTCTGTTTTGTCTACTGTCACGTTTTCCTCACTCTTTGTAGGTAACAGATAATTTGATTATTCCCACTGGACTAAATGAGAGAAATTAATACAATAGAAGACTCAGTTGCCTGCTTGCACTATGCTCACAGTCCATGCTGTTGTAGGTAAGAGATGTGAGAGGCACCTTCCTGCACTCTCATCACAATCATGGGGTTATATCATGCTGCAGCCATTTCACTAAGATCTTGCTCCCAGGCAAAAATCAATTGAAGTCTTTTTATTATGGTTGTATTTCCACCCATACACATTCTCTGACGCTGCACACTGTATTTCTCAGGAAATCTTCAGCATCCTCTGTCAGATGCTGTAAGTAATAGAAAGATCTTGGCTACAAGATGATCTGTTCCAAGTTAGTCCAGCACATACCAAACTACTCAGCATAGAGCAGGTGAGTTTGGCTTTCTTTAACCAAACAGTGAACTTCCATTTTAAATCACGCCTACGAGGAAAAAAATTTAAAAATTTTCTTTGGTTGTACCTAGTTTGGTGTAAATACACCAAAGAAAAAAAGTCTGGGTTAAAATTTTCAAAAGTAGCAGATATGATTCAGGATTATCAGTCATTTATGAAAATGGGATTTTGAAGCTTTGAAACTTCCATTGTAAGAAAGTTTCTAAATTAAAAAATACACTGAAACAGAGTTTCAGCAGTTTAGTGGGCCATTTGGTAAGATGAAAATAGCCATTAGCAAAGCAAATATAACTCTAAAAAGATGTAAACTATTCAGAAGAATTTTGGAAGGTACAAGGTGATGGGAAGGAAGGGAAAAGCTAATGCAGAGATCAGTTATAAACTGTGATTTACAATATGAACCCATGGCATCTTGATGCTTGGGATATATTTGTTTGTGAGATACAGACTCATAATCTTCTATGTAGAGTTAGGATAGCCTTGTAATATCAAATTTTTTTCTGCCCACTCTCCCTAAAATTTTTAAGGAGAGTAGAGTAAGAGAGTTATAAAACAAAGTGGGACAAATTACTCTCTTATATTGAGCAATCCACTGGCAGTTTTGTGCTCTTTTGCAGTTACATTATTTTCAATAAGATTTTGTTTCTGTCCTGATACTTATCATGCCATTAAAGCCATTAATATGTGACAGAGCATTTTCAAACCCCCATTGCTATCATTCCTCCTATTTTCCATTTATTTGAGACAATATATAATGTGATTGTGGGAAGAGCCGATACTTTTTGGTTGAAAGTAATGAAGTCTAAATAACTAAAATAAGCTGAATAAATAATTCCATTTTCTGTCTTTTGTAATCACAATTCCACCTTTAAATATTTTGCTACTTTGAGTGATTACATACGTTCATAGGAAGAAAGCAGATGGAAAACCAGTATTAGGTAGACTTACGGTGGCTAAAATTACAGAGTAAATGTCTGTTCACTGAGAATTTACCCTCAATTTGTTAGCCAATCTTATCCTCAGTATCTTGATATATATATATATATATATATGCCACTACACATTCTGCTAGTGCTCAGCAAATTGGATTTGCATCCTTTCTCATGTATGATTTCTTATTGATACTCCATACAGATACATTCACTCTAAAGAAAGGGACACTCATCTTTTGCTCGAGATTGTATTTTCAGAGTGTCAGTTATAAAGACACATTAAAGCAGTAGCTCCCTTTTACTTGATATTAAACATAGCCCAACAGCTGAAAAGATATATTTACAATCTTCCACCAGAATTCTCCCAGCCCATTCTGCTAAGAAAAACAAGTGGGCCACTGCAGCATGTCCCAGAACTATTTTGGTATTGGGGGAAGTGCAAGTTCCAAAGCAGTGTGGAAAAATGCCCTGCCAGCTGCTCCCCTCTCATACAAATTTAGGCTTAAGCGTCTATCCTGATCAGCTACCAGATGAAAGAACTTTCAGAGAGGTTGCTTCTAAATCATTAGATGCAGGTTTAAGGTGACTGAAGGCTCAAAGGTTCAAATGAATTGCTGGATGCTAATCAATTATCACACTTCAGCTGACCTACAGTAAGCAATTGGCTGTGCAAGTCAACAAGAAACTGCAATGTAACACCCAGCAGCTCCAGCTCAGCTCCCTTCACTATGGAGAACACTCACTCAAATTACTTCTGCCTGCCACATACTAAGAGCACAGAGCATGGAGACCCATGGAGGCACAGGAACTTGTTATCGCATACCAACTGGCCCTCCTCTGAGTAACGTTTGTATTTATAAATATAAATTGCTTTCCAAGCCCTGGCACCTGCAAAATCATCAGTGCTTTAACTTTCACCACTGGAGTTAGCCGAGTGCCAGACGTTCTCCTACTATTCATGCCAAGATCTTGGTTTAGTCAAGCATTTCAAGGGCCCATCTCATGCCTACTGATGACAGATGATCAGGCCTGTGCTGTGCCTGCTGATCAACCCAACAGACAGGCTTGTAGCACAAATGCCATACCAGGATCAGATTAAAACACTGGGTATAACACATACTTTCACCTCGAAGCACTACCAAAGGAGAAGGTGGCATCCCCAACCTTTTAGGTGGCTGTCTAGAAGCTGGCATGTTCAGGAAAGAAGAAACTACCCAGCTGAAGAGATTCAAACCCAGATTCTTACATTGGTCTTGGAAGGGTGAGGACATTGGGCTTTTTGGAGGGATTTTTAATGGTGTTCATGCTTCTAAAGAAAAGCTTAGAAATGTGAACCTCCAGTGAGTCAAAACCTTAGGGAGCAACCAGAAGTCAAGCGCCTGTGGATTTTTCTAAAATTCATGAGCTCCTGTAACCTGACTCACATATGTGACACTAATGACAATAATAAGTGCAATAATGATAATAATGACAACTGACACAAAGCATGCTGAAACACTTTTAGTCTGGAGATGAAAAAGACAAAGAAAATAGTTGGATGGTCTATCCAAACTGCATTTAAAGACAACTTCTCAGTCAAGGTGAAACCAAAAGCCAAAAGATACACACGGTCTGGCTGCTGATGCTGCAACAACAGTGGTTCCCTTTCAAGAAAGCAATCAGAAGATCAAGCAAATAGTCATAAGTTGCAACACCACCTTTTTCATCTCGAGTGCTTTGTTTCTTCAAATTCATCCTTCCCATTAGTATTAATACCTCCTCTTTCTTAAAAATGAGTTTCAGGATACTTATAAGATGCAACCAAACATGGGACTCAAGCTGACATGCCAAAACTCATTAGCTACAAGCAAAGTATCACTGCAGAGGCTTCAGTTACTACAAAGCATGAGGATACTGCCCAGATATGAACAGCTGATGCAAGATTCAGTGCTCTTGTAACTTCAGGGCTGTTGCCTGGCCTGGCTAGACCAATATTTGCAAAGCCTTATCTATCTATACGTGTTGCTGTCACACCTGTAACTGTAACATAGATACAGTCACAAGTGGTTGTCACTAGTGCTCTGAACTCACATAAAACTCACACCAAAATTGGCTCTTTACCTTCTTAAATATTTGAGACATCAAATTTTTCTGGGTAGGCTAGGTTTCATGAGAAACTACGGATCACAGTTGAAAGGACACTGCAAAGGAGTAAATTTTGTGAAAAACCAGAGAAGGACCCCAGGAATTTTATCTACCTCAGTAAAAACGGGGCCAAATTTCAAAGACTGCTATTTCAAAACTATGTGATGCTACGCATTCATTATAGCACATTTTGATTGCCTAACCTCATGCTTTTATGAACTCAAATTATACTGGAATTTGAGGGGAAGAAATTAAGCTGTGATAAACTACTATTAGTCTGCCAGGATAAATTTTCCCTTTTTGACCTGTTTCCAAAAGCAATATATTATGTCATAGCAATGTGCAATTTTAATTGCAGTGCATGTATATATTTAAGGTAAACCATAACATATTATACACACATGCAGCTGCACTAAGAAACTTTTCAAAAAAATACTTTGGTGGTACAGACATCCAAAAGAGAACTATGGCTAACAAAATGCTAAAACTTAAAAATGTGTTAGAATTTCTGGGATTTTCATCCTCTACTCTGTTTCAGCTCTATAAACAATAATCAAAAGGCTGCAATGCTGCAGATGGAGAGGGAAGAAGCTACAAAATAGCACAGCCTCCTTCCCATCACACATCCCATGAAGAATGGCACTGCTGGCAAAGAGTTACTGTTCCCGTATCACCTTTTATACATTCACATCCATTATAATACAAACTTGTTTTAAATATATCCAGGTTGTCCTCAGTAGGTTTGGGGTTTTCTTATCTGCCAATAAGAAAATTCTATCCTCAGTTTGCACCTCAGGATCAAAGGCAAAGGCTGGGAGCTTCTGCTACAACTTCCATCTGTACAACTCCCTGTGTGGGCAGCACCACAAGACACTCTTCAAGGCAGACTGCAGCTGAGAAGACATTGATGGCTGTGTTTGCACAGTGTAGTGACAGTGGATATAAACACTGAGCATGTTTTGCATTTAATTTCAGAACATGTGAACTGTGGGCATCCAGAAGGCGGGAGACAAATATCAGAGAGAAAGACCCAGAGTCAGTGCCTGGCAGGTCGCCTTTGCAACAACTGTAGCTACAAAACATACTACCACACAGAGTCATTTATAAAACCTTTCCTTTTTTTTTTTTTTTTTTTTTTTCCCTTCTTCTTTTAAATAGGGGAGAGGGGTCCAACTTTAATTGAACACAAATATAAAACAAACAAAATAACCCAAGAAACAAGCAGCTTTCCAAAGTATGCAATATTTCCCTTTCTAAAATATCTTAAATACAAATGGAAAATGCATGCTACTGCTTGCAGAATAGGACTGTCTTTGTAAGTTAAAAAGTGACAAACAACATACATTATGCACTGAGACATCTGTGGCAGCTGATGCAGTAATCAAAATAAAGAAAGACAACACAGAAAAACTAAAGACTCTTTGCTGGGGGCTACTGTCAGTGGAAAGCTCAACTTGACTGTCACAAAGAACAAGCTGTTGGCAAAACCATCACTGATGGTGGTCTGAGGGCTGACTCCCACTGTGCAAACAATGGGTACCACCAACATGAGAATGGCAGCAGAACCCAAAACGTGCTGGTTGATCCCATCCCATCCCATCTGTGGTTCCTCCCAGTAACATTGTTATGCAGCCTAGCCAGGAGTCAGACCTACATCTGCAAGTGCCCTTAAGCACTCAGTTGGTATTGATTGCAACAGGAATCAGGCTTCTAAATGCATTTGTGAGCCTCAGCTTTACTGCCTCTGCCCTCCAACACCAGTCTGGGGCTTTAGTACTGCACTGTTTCTTGCCTCAGTACCTTTTCAGGAGAAAGGGGGAAATGCCAGCATGTCTTAGGCATGACACATGTTCATTTTGTCAGAAGATAACCACACAGCACAAAAAGATGTGTGAGGATGTTGAGCACCATGCGTGGCTTTTAGTAGTCAGTGACAGCACTGGCTGGTTACCACTTCTATTGTCACAACTTTAAGAAACTCTGACAGCACAGTTGAATATTAAGGAAGTTTGTATTTGCCTTTTCTTTCTTTCAGACATCTTCGAAAACTACCTTTTAGGCTCTGAATTTGTGTTATTTTTAACAGCTGTTTTATACACAAAATGTATTTAGGTTTCACTACCTGGGATGTCAAGCAGTTTGATTACATCAGCTTACAATAATGCACTGGAATATATTTAAGGTGACTCTTTTTAGAGTTATGTTCTGATAGTGTTCAGCCCCTCTTATGAGAGGTGATTACTGTAGAAAAAAGAATAGCATATGGCACCTATTACCAAAATAAACACATACCACATCTTGCTCTGAAATCCTGCATGCTACTAAAGTTATTTTAAGAGTAAAAAGAGTTGGGTTTTTTTAAATACATTAATTCCATTTATTGCCTCCTGGGAATTTTTTTCCCTGGTAATGGGACATCCTTCTTGCCAGCATTATGAAGAGTTGATATTCAATTAAAAAAAAAAAAAAAAAAAGCAATTAGAAATCATGAATGTCAAAAAAACAAAATATGAGAATGCTAGCATATGCTGAGCCTTTTACACCAGCATATTAGCAGAAACACACCCTGAAAGAAACCCTGTCTCAGAGTACAAATTCATCTCATTATGGAAACAGAGACAAATACGCAAAATTTTAACCAATACTTACATTACTTTTAAATCTTCGTTTAAAATGGTTTATGGACATACCACCACCACTTATTTTTGCATGCCACAGTGTCATCAAAGATCTTCATTAGTGACAGCTGACTGACAGTCTTCCTGCTTTTGTATATATGAGACGTAAGTACTGTTTGGACAACACTGCTCCCCAGGGCAAAGAATCAGAAAAAAAATCTTTCTTTTTAGGACAAAGAATTGAAAAAGTAGGACTTGAAACGTTATCTGGTGCATTCCTCTAGTCCAAGGAAGGACTGTTAGGGTTTAAACCGTATTTTGGCATTATTGAGTCTGTATCTAGAATAGCCCATATCTGATGACTAGAAAATATAAGTGAAACCAAACTTCCCCCATCCCAGAGAGGTTTCCACCCTGCAAACTAATTATGGAAAAAAATATTAAAAGTGATACTCTAGGAGTTGCATTTGAATTACATGGTTTGATCTGTAGGAGTTTATTGTACAATGTAGTGTTGTGCCTCAACAGTGATGCTTTTAGTAGGAAAATTCCTGCAGACAGGAACGCGTAGATCTGCAGGTCTTGCTCTTGACTTACAACAATTTGGTATACTGTAAGCACATCAGAACAGCTAACAACAATTGTCTGATAAAACAATACAGAAAAAAAATCTGCTTTTTTTTTTTTCTGCAGCTGTTATAAATGTTGTAAAGTACAGATACCACCAGACACATAAACCAACATGCCCAGCTTGCAGGTAAGCAAATATTCCTTTCTCACGAATAAAAAATGATAATTATGTTATTTGATCTACCAGGTGATAGAAGTATCATTTAAGTAATTTAATGCTTTGTGTTCCTCCTAAAGACAGTGTGATTTTAATCCTTTGTTATGTACAATGTATGGAATTAACTTGTTTCCATTCCAAAGAGACTTATATTTTCCTACTGCAACCCTACAGATTATATGTATGTAACAATAGCCCCAGAGTGTAAAAAAAAAAATTAAGCATATTTTCATGATGTTTTCCTGTTTAGTCATCACTAGGAACACAATGTTGGCTCTTTGTAAAGAATATCACAAATACCACATGCAACGAGGTTCCCAAAATGGTAGCTGGAAGCAGCAGAAAACATGCTGTCACTGATTCAAAGACCAAAATCTTAATTCAGATGGGCAAATTAAATACCACTTTTACTAGCTGCAAATAGTATGCACCATAAAAGCATCTTTAACTTTTTTTTGCCATTCATGCCTGCCTTTCCCTTTCATCATGTCCACCTTTCCTTTCTGTTGTGTTCTTTTTCTTGATGATCACTCTTGCTAACTGAGTTTCCAGAAATTCTTTCAATAAGCTGCACTTTACTTTCAGATCAGCCTAGAAGTCACTGCCTGCCTGTTCTCAAACAACAACCATTCTGTTCTACAAAACATTGCAAAACAGCAGTTAAAAAAAGTCATCTTTATTTAAGTTTTCTTTTTGCACAGCAGCAGGTGAGTTGGGAGAAGGCCAGGACTTTTCAAAGGAAAGGTTAATTTTTTAAAAATACTATTTCAAAACAAAGTAAAAAATGTTAGTGTTACTTTACTATTGCAAAATAATTGTTTAGGATTTACACAGATCAGTTTGTCCTGGGTTACTATTTGGAAATACTCCTTAACAGTAAAATCAGCATCCTGGGTAGTTTGAGTCTAAATTATCTACTTGAGTCCTTTCGTAGCTCATTTCTGGACAAGATCACCACTGAAGTAATACAAATAATGCTGCTAGATAAGCCAGTGATCCTGTTGGTTCCATGAGCATTTGTAAATAAAATCCTACATAGGAGGTTGTAGGAAACCTGCAGTGAGAAGTTCTACAAAAGTCTCCTCATATGAGAATTTTTTTTTAAGTACAAAAAATATTTTTATTTTTGGATTAAATTTGCAGACCTGATTTCTTTTATTCCAGGTTTTCATCTACATTCATGTAGCAAGACATATTGTTGAAGACAGATGTGAGAATGTTGAGAATGGAAAACTTAATTTTACTTTAACTTTTGTCAGATATGTACATTTTAAAAGCTCTTCCAAAATACAGATAAAGAAACAATTTTGGGTTAAGAGGGTTACCAAATACTGAACAATTTTAGGTGCAGGAAGACAGAAATTATGCTTACATCTACATTAATTTAATTTTGTATTTAGAAGTATTCTATTACCTTCAAAATGCATAAAGAAAATATTACTGCACGTATTACCACACTACTATAAAATAACTATTTCAGCCCACACCAATAAATAAATACAGCATGGTCATCAAATTATAAAGGTCATTAAAAGATAAGAGATGAAACAAAGTAGACCCTATTTCCAACCTCTGCACTGCTCATACAATCAATAATTAGCCTGGGTAAATTTTGTAGTAGGACAGATTAAGGCAACAGACACTCATCATCAAAATGAGACACAGAAGAAAGAAAATAACCATTCAACCACTTCTGCCTTCTTCTATCCAGAATTCAACCTCCAGCTTTCCCTCCCAAGCTCTGCAACATCTTTACACCATCCACTAAAAAAATGTCTTGAAAGATCCCCAAAAGGGGAGGAGATAGCATTAACACTGATCACCCAGCCTGGGGATGAGCTGGAATTACCAGCACAGGACTGATGAAGCTTTCAAAGATGACCCTGTACCATTCTGTATGCTTTTCTACAGTGTGAATACTCATTCAAGCTATTCAGAGAAGTTGACTGGAACTGGAGAAAGAACAACAAAGCATTAAAACAAAAATGTCAGGTAAATAAAATGGAAATAAAATATTAAAAATAGTGATTTATTAGTAGCTTCCTGTTTTGGTTTTGTTGTTGTTGTTGTTTTGCTACTGTTGCCTGTTGGACTACAATCAATTGTGACAAAAGTTTAAGTAATCTTTTAACAAACTGGCCCTTCCACACAGTGAAGCAGAGATAATCATCCTTCTGTCAGCAATGGTCATGCCTCATACAACTTCTTTACTGACAAGATAACCTGATCATTGCACAAAGAAATAGGCATGAAAGGAAGACAGGAAATTGAGAAACACAGACTACGTTAAAAACAAGTTGACTCGGTGTATGCTCTGTGTGTTTTCTCCAGACCAAAATTTTTACATATTTATGTCCTGTATGAACATTTTTCATTCTTTTAAAGAAATAATATTCCAAACTTCAACAGAAATCAATCCACAACCAACACCCAGTTCCCCAGGAGTCCTTCCTTGCGTGCAGACTTTGCTACAGGTCTGCTCTTTTCTACACTATTTTCTGTCCTGATATTGTGCCTCTTTTCAGTTTCTGGGGCATTAACTCTCTACCTCAGCAGCCATTGCCTTCATTGCATTCTTTGCTTTGATTCTGGCCCTTGGATTAGTCTTTACCAGATGCAGTTCTCTCTCCTTCTTAGCACCTTTCTTGAGGACCTGTTCAGCCTGGAGAAGAGGAGGCTCAGAGGAGACCTCATCACTCTCTACAACTCCCTGAAAGGAGGGTGTAGCCAGGGGGGGGTTGGTCTCTTTTCCCAGGCAACTCTCAGCAAGACAAGAGGGCACAAGAGGTCTCAAGTTGTGCCAGGGGAGGTTTAGGTTGGACATTAGGAAGAATTTCTTTACTGAGAGGGTGATCAGACACTGGAATGGGCTGCCCAGGGAAGGGGTGGATTCTCCGTCCCTGGAGATATTTAAAAAGAGACTGGATGTGGCACTCAGTGCCATGGTCTGGTAACTGCAGTGGTAATGGATCAAGGGTTGGACTTGATGATCTCTGAGGTCCCTTCCAAGCCAGCCAATTCTATGACTCTATGATTCTATGATCATGTAGGTTAAATCCAGCTACCTACTACTCCTTCTCAAATGACTCATTCTTTTGATTGGTTTTTGTGCTCTTACATGGTGGCAATTTATTCACACAAGTGATAGTTACTCCTATGCTGTAACAGTCAGCCCTTAACCAATATGTATTTTAACTCCCTCCCTGGAACAACCCTATATACCTACACACCCAGGCTGACACCACACATTGCCTTACACATCCTGATTCTGAGCACATTCTTTCCTGCACATTCACTCCATCACACCCTCTTATTCCTGTAGCACTGTTCAACTTTAAAATGTACAATTACTCTCAAGTCTGGAGTTTCAGTTTTCTTGGGGTTTTTTCCCCACATTTTACAACTGTTATCAAGTAAAAATGTGGAAGTTCAATGTGTTAAGAATCTATCTTTTGGCTGCAGAAAGAAAAGGTAAAGTGGAGCAGACATTAATGAATGGTCAATGACACAGAGTCATCCAATGGCTCATCTGACAAGACAAACATGAAAGAATATCCTGTTTGAGTTTATATAATATCCACATTTAACTGGTGCTTCACAACATTCTTACAATGACAAGATTATCTAAGTAGCTGGCTTCCAACATAGCTTCTATCTTCAAGTAAAACAAGTTTAATGTCTAGTTCATGTAAAAGAGAACTTAAAGATATTAAGTTATTGATATTTTTAGGGCATACTGCAAATTCAGTTTGCTGCACACAGCAGAGGAAGCCACTGACCACAATGCAAATTTTGCTCCCAGCTTAGTGAGTTGTCCTGATGTATGTCAAAATCTAACTTCTCTTGTCAGTTTATGCTGGACTTCATCTGTTAAGTCATATCTTTCCATTTACTTTTCTCCTAACTATGTATTTCATAAAGCATTACTCAAAAAGAAAATACCTGAAAGGATGGTTCCTTTGTATCATTTTCCATTTGAAATCCCCTTCAGTATTTTATGCCTATTCACTCAAATACAATGAGTACAACATGTTAAAGCTCATAAGGTAGAAAATACTTAATAGCTATGGACATGGAAGATCTCTTAAAATATCTGCAAAGAGACCAATATTATGGTTTCATCTGTAGAAGTATGCAGGCCCTAACATAAGCACAAATTATACCAGTACCTTTGGAAGGGAGTCTACTAGACCTGTTTCCTACATGAATCAAGATGATGGTAAGAGGAGAGTTGGTAAAATAAGTAATCCCCCCCTTAAAATAAACTGACATATCTGTAGAATGCATGAACATTGTACTTAAAAACTCTTCAGGATGGATGGTGTCAGCATGAGTTTTAAATCTGTAAAGTACTACACGTTCATTCTATGTATTTTAGACTTAATTATATGAGGTCAGCACTTTGAATTAAACTGAGGAATATTGAAGTGGCAGACTTTACTTCATAGTGAAATGGGACTACTCCTTTGCTGCTGAACCAGGAAAGCCTACAACTGGAGCCCACATAATACAATCAGTGCCATCTTCCAAGTGTTTCAGAATGAAATAGCCTTATGGTGTCTCAAACTGGGGCAGTGCTTACCAATCAAACACACAGCACTCTTACCAAGCATAATCCCAATTCTACAATTCGATCTGCTCACGTCATTTTTACACACATGAAAGCCCCAGGGACTTTAGCAGATCTTTGTGAAAGTCCATCTGGCAGCAGGCTAGACAGGAATGTGACGCAAAATGGATACAAAGGGGATAACAGTTTCCAAGGAAAAAAAAGAGAGAAAAGATAAAAGGAAGCTTCATTGGGATAACCAGAGGAAATCAGAAAAGGAAGGAGGGGTAAGGGCTAAAAAGCACACCATCAGCATTTATATTGCAGAATTTTATTGTTTATTTTACTGTGCCACTCACAATGCACCTCTAGAAATTATCTGCACTCATGTCAACAATTCTGCTCCTACTGTCAGGGATAAACTAGTACCCAATTGCAAAGCTCAAGTATCCAATTGCAAAATAGGGTCCCAGACACATTCTAAGTATTTTGATTCAAATAGATTATTTCAAAAGGCATTACCACTTTGAATAGTAACAAGTTTGCAATTGCAAATATAACCAATATTTTAGCATCATCAGGATATGAATTGTAAAGCATATGCCTTCTAACCATCCAAACTTGATTAATCCTCAAATTCTAAACCCTATGCCAGACTTAATTGAGACCACAATATACCCATTTCTTTTAAAACTCAAAATTAGAGTATCTACAATAAAGCACCACCCTTGGTGGGTCATCCTTAAAAGTTTCCTGCTAGTATTAGCAATCCTTGAACCACAGAAATGAGGCCTGTAATTGTTATTTGGAAAAAAAAAGATGTTTAAGACACATTGTTTCCAGTAATACATTGCTACTGTCAGAACTTTACTACCTTTTTTTATATATAATTATATAGTCTCTGGAGACTTCCGAAATCCATCTGGATGCATCCCTGTGTGGCCTGCCCTAGGTGATCCTGCTTTGACAGGACTAGATGATCTCTAGAGGTCTCTTCCAACCCCTAACATTCTGTGATTCAATTGTAAATGCTTCATTTAAATTCTAAAAATAGCAACAGTAGGGGTCAGGAAATAAAAAAATAAATTAAAAACTCATCCTTTTACAATTTTGGTCTGTTACATCCTTTCAGAGATGTTAAAACTGGCTAAAAAAATAAAAAGGTGCTCCCTAAACCCTTGTTTCACAGCTGTACTTCAGTATATAATTTATATAAATGTAGTTTAAGGAGCAATACACATTGTCTTTTAAGAGATTTTACAGGGTTTTTTCACCTTCCCTTTGTGCACAGTGAAAATATGAAGCACTCATTCAGAATTTTAATTCAATCAGAAATGTTACTAATTTATTACTCATTTATCCCAGTAAAAGTAATACTAAAATATATATTAAATGGAAAATTAAGCCTGTAAAACCAAATTTTAGTACCAATAATATGCATGTTGAAATTTTGTAAGTTCTCTACACTCCCACTACATCTTTTGAGAATTTAAATTGATGCAGCACCATCCCTGAAAATCCACACACAAGCACTCACACAAATAAGGAAGCCTTGAGATAAAGCTGAAAACAATATTTGTGGAGATCTTATAAATACAGGGCTACAAAATCATAACTTAAGTCAACTAAGATTCCATGAACAGTTTTATCTTAGTTGGTCAGTCAGGTAAAGTTACAAAGCTTCCGCAAGCACAGCGGCAGTTTGGAATTTGTTGAATTAATTATTCCGTGTCAGAAGACAACAAATGAAGTAATATAGCAAAAGTTAAAAGCAAAACAGAAAAAAACCCAAACCAACAAAAAGCCCCAGCCTTTAGATGACTGAAGAGGCAATTAGAATACAACAACACAGCCACAAGCTGGAGAGACACAGTCTATCAATACCAGCAGACAGACAGACCAGAAAAATCCTGTAACGATAGTAACAAGACACTCCTCTACTTCCTGAGAAGGGCTTAATCACCACAGTAGAATACATTTTTTTTTCTCTGGAGGAATGCAAAAGAGCTGGACGAGTTCCCAAATTCAGGGAACAGCAAACTTCAATAAAACAAGGGACAAATTAACTCTTACTTGTGTTTCGACTTTACAAGCAGTAACTGTGCAAAAGGTATTAATTTACAGCTTACCTTCACTAAACACAACACACATCAATACTTTCACAGTTGGCAGCAAGAGAATAGTAAAACCAGAGGCTCATTACACTGAAATACATGAAGCTGTCAACATAAATCTCAGTAAGAAGGTGCATTTCAGATTTAAGCACCCCTAGGTTTTGATTTGAAATTGCCACATTTGTTATCTCTCAGGACATAGCTCAGTAACCACTTTACTCAGCTTCTTTTGGAAACAAGCAGTAGTTGTGATAATGTAGTAATTAACACCTGATTTACTGACTGTGGGAAGAACTCCAGGAGAAAAACTTGGTTTTATTTTTTATAACTGCATTTTTCATTTATCTTTCTAAAATTTGGGAAAGATATTTTAAATTACTGGTAAGAAAAACTCTAGTGACTAGTGAATGCATTCTAATGACTACATGGTTATATATACTGCATTCCTCTCATAGCAGTTAAATCAGGGCAAAAACCCCAATTCCTTACAAAAACATAAGCAGACAATTTTAAACAGATAATTAAAACATGCCATTTAAAGAATTTACATTTAAATAATCTTAAATATTTAAGTAATAAATATGTATTGTGCCATAAAGAAAAACACTCAGAGCACTGGTCAGAGTTCCTAGTCTGGAGCTCACTGGGTCTCAATGCTCCAGACATCTGTCCATTCTGATCACCTTTCTCACAGACCTGGAAACTTTTAGTTTTCCATTGTTCCAGAGACAGTTTTTCAAAATAAATACAGTTCCTTAGTAAAATTTTGTTTTCTAGGAAAAAAAAAAAAATTGGAGTCCTAACTTGCACTAATAACATATTTTAGTTTGACTCCATCCTTGGTATCAATGCCATTTTACTGTAACCATACAGAGAAAACATCCTCCACCTGCTCAGAAGCTGAGCAACAGATCCCCAAGCATATGGAAATCACTAGGCTAAAATCCAGAGCCACCATAGTGATTTCATAGTGCAATCAACATGCAAGTTTACATGCAAATCTTCTGATTGCCCACAGTCTTTGCAGGGTTCTCTTTATGCAGAAACAGGCCCATGCCTGTGCCTCTGACCCCAGCAGAGCCCTTATGAGCAGCTTAAATGCTACCTTCTGCTGGCCCTCTCCAAACTAGGAGGTCAACTGCTACATTACAAACAGCAAATAAATATATGCTCTGGCACACATATTTAGTAACAGTAGCTAAACCACAATCTGAAACAAAAGCACTGAAATAAAAGGTATATTATCAAGTGCCACTGTGATTTCTCTCCAAAGCTGGTGACACATTTAGTCATCGTACACCCTCTTTAAAATCAGAGCAATGATCAGCTTGTATGTCCAGGTGTTTTAAAGTGACCCATAATCTTGGGCTACTTTACACTCCTGTAATGGGCCATACAGATTATAATAACTATGACTAAAAACCGGTGGGATACCTATTATGTGTCTACTCCACCCATATTGACTGGTAGATCTATCTTTTGTAAAGGTTGCTTTGTATAAGAAAGGTTAAACCTGATTAAACAAACCAGGGTCAAAAGCCAACATTTTGGAATGAAGCCTTCAGATGAAAACAGTGAGAGGAACATTCAGTAGCTTTTATCATTTTCTCTAACACCACACCTTTTTCCAGTAAGTTGGTTGAAGCCTGCAATGTAACAGCACTCAAAATACTGTTCAGAGATTTAAGAAATCACTTTGACTACTAGCAAGATTTACCTTTGAAATTAAACCAGACATAAGAGTAAAATTTAACCACTGTGTACTATTTAGACAGATTTACCTTTAATAATGATCTCAAGTATTTTTCCTGAACTCACAGCTACACAAAATAGCTTCCATTCCTATTTAGCACAGCTCCTCATAGAGCTTAGTTTGGCTAAGCCTCCAATGTTTTTCTGCCCCAGATTAGTATGTTTTTCTACACAGCCCAAAAAAATGTGTGTTATCATACAAGCTCTTCTATTAGTTTTATATAATGTCATATCAGAAATAGACTGGCTCTAATAGCCAGTAACCTGGCTACACAAACATACCAAAATAAACATAGTACATTACCTGTTCTGAGAGGCTTGAGTACCAAGTCTAGCCAAGCAGACTTCCACTAGATTAGGAAAGAGGATTGCTTAACTAGCCATCTATCCTTCCATTTTTGATGCATCTGTTAATCATACAATGCAACTACCATGTTATTATTAACCTGGCTTCTAAGAGATAGGATCTGCCAGAAAGAACTGAGTGCTTTTAAGGTAATCCCACTATAAACTCTTTCCCTGACCCCACTATTGGAAAACACACTCCACAGTAGATTCAGCCAAACAGAGCAAGTGCCCATCTCTCAGCAACCCAGTTCACAGCCCCATTTACTCTGTACCTTAAACTAAGACTGGAGCATTGATACTTGGTACAGAGTAGCTGCAGCTGCTGCTATAGAAGTTATAACATCTTAACCATGAGTAGCCGTCCAAAAAAATTGAGGTACTTTCTCAGTTTTGAGTCAGTGACGTTCTGTTTTCCCAAGTAGCCAAACTTCTCAAAACATAGACCTATCTTACCCTATTTTATTTAGGAAACTGAACAAGGAAAAATGAAGAGCCTACTAATAATAGTACAGTCTTCATGGAGCCACACATAAGCCTGACTGTTTCCAGGTAAAGCAGGATTTTACTGCTATCATTGGAAGACATAAATTTATCACAAGCCTCATATAAACTCCCCAAACTGTATCTGCTTACACCAAAAATAGTCTACTTACAGAACAAAATCAAAACTCAAATAACAAGAGTATGCTGGCAATTAATTCATAACCTAGGAGGAGAAAATACTTAAAACTCAATTATGAAATGCACTGTTCAGGGGAGGAGTATTTATGAACGTAAAACTAAACAATAGGACATTCCACTAACAAAGCCCTACAAGCTAAGGAGCTTAAACCCAAGTTCAGGACCACAGGATTTCACAGAGAATCTGAACTACATTACCATCATCTTAATTCATACTTACTTCGTGAAGTCTGACAAAATCCTCAGGGTTTGAAGTTCTCTCTATGATAGAAACAAAAGAATTTTGCATCATTTAAAAATTCTTCAGGTACTTTGATCAAAATTCAGTATTTTTAATCCAACTTTATTTTAGAAGTCAAATAAAACATGCTAAACAGTTTTGTAAAATACTACTTTTTCTATTTTGCTAAAGGAACTTCCATTTTAAGCAAATCCAAATGAAAACCAACCCACTGAGCCCATAAAAGCACACAAAAACATACAATACTCTTATTCACTATATAAAAATAAAGATACTCAGATGACTACATTCAAATAAGCATAGCTGTATTCAGTTGATCTCTTCCTTTCATTCCCTAGTGACTATAATTTCTCCCCATTTGTAAGCATTTAATGCAAAGGGACATCTTTACAGGAAGGGTCACTCTTACCAAGCATCCAAACAATGCTAACTATACTTTTTCATAAAGGGCAAGACTGTAAAACCAGACTGGCAGACAGTAACCATGAAATTACATACAGTTCATGTAAGTTGTTCAGCACTAACAAATCACAGGAAAATATATTTGTGGGCAGCTGTAGCAGAGGTCTTGATGTACCTGAAAATAAGGGAGCCCTGCGGATGATGACTGCAACTGTTGCTATAGAGAGCATGCACACATATTCTCTTTAAAGTGCATTTTACAATGGATTCAGGTAGTGATCTGACTCTGATGGAAAAGACAGTGTGGGACTTAGAACATAAAAGCTGCTTTCTGCAGAAGTATGATTTAGAAATAAGTAAGTGTTCCATTTTTTAAACTTAGTTCTCTCTGTTCAGTGTTTACCAGAAGAGGGTGTGTATAATTTGGCAAGCTTTTGGCATATTTTTTGGCAGTTAAAAGTATTGTAAGACTAATGCTGGCACTTTCATAGCTGCTAAGTCATTAGAAAGATGACATATTAAGTCTGTAGGAAAGTTAGTTTGGCACTGTTCTCATTTGCTTCCTCACAGCTAACCAGAGGAGTATAAAATCGCAGGAGAATCACTGCTCCCTCCTATTGTGTCTTGAGGGGAGTAAATCACCTTAAATAAAAACTAAACTAATTAATACTTATCTTTTCCACATACCAAACCTTCCTATACTCAAACAGGTTTAAGATTTTTATTCTAGGTTTGGGAAAGGTTGTCAGCCCTTGTCAATCTCAACGCTGCAATTACCGTAAGCTCTGCCGAGATGCCAACTGGGCCCAGAGCTGCAGGCAGCCTTTCAGCAGGCTACAATGCAGCTGAATGAGGATTTACTGTTCTGAAAGCCCACACAATGCAGCACTAGAGGAATGCATTCCCAACACGCTGTTCAATCCTGAACCTTTGGGTATTTGTGCTGGTTTAACTGTTGAATACCAAAGAAATGTTACAACCATGACAGAACAAATTATCATCTGAGACTGATGGTAACTAAAGACACCGGTTTCCCTAATACAATTAATTTGATGTCCTATTTGTAGATAAGGAAAAAGGGTATCTAAGTATCTATTTCTCTTTAGAGCAAATGTAGAGGACTGCAAGTACCTCCAAAGCAAATATTTCATTTTTTATTAGCCATAATAAACTAAGAATGGAAAAGAAAGTTACATAAAACTTGCAAGAGCATAGTTATTGAACACAGCAGTTTCTAATCTTGGCAATAAATGTAGCTGAAGGGAACTGGAAAATCTAATTACTCTCTGAATTTTATAACCTGTTTCTTTCTTCTCAAGGAAAAGAAAATTGTTCTCCTGCATTAGAGCAGACTTCACTCAAAGTGTAACTACAGTTGTTTTCGTCTAAACACAGAAATTTTTCCTTTAAAAAAATTTTAAAAACTTCCTTTAAAGTGTCTTTGCATTGTGCGTTGTCTACTTGTCTCTGGTACTCAAGGTACCAGCAGTTACTTCACAATTACTATTGCTGTAGTGCAAAATCCAGAGACAGTCTTCATAAATAAACAAGCAAAACCCCCACCTTATGTATCAAATACCAGTGTAGCAGTTCCTTTTATCAATATATCCCATGCAATAGTAATGTGATACCCAGTATTTATACACTGCATTAACAAAATGCATCATGACAAAGCTGCTACAAATATGAATGTGATGGCATTGTAAATGTTAATTATTTACTGGTGATTTGCCTGTGTCACTTACAGTTGTTGCTTATATAGGCAGATCACACAACTTTAGACTTATAACACCAAAACCTTAAAAAAACAAACAAACAAAAATCTTGAAGATTCAAGCCTCATGATGAGTCTAAAAGGCCATTTAAGAATTCAATCTCCAAACAAAAAAATACTATTTCAGGCATTTTTTAAAAAGGCAGCACAGCTTAAAACAAAACCCCTTTAGATCAAAAAACCGAAACATCCTTCCACTTCACCCTTTAGGATTCATCTGTCATTATCTTTTAGTATTTTTCCATATTCACGAAGTTGAGATTCTTCTAGTTTGTAAAATAAAAGCCTAATTACATATAGGCAGAAGCCAGTTCTTCCATGAAAATAAAGAGAGAAACAATGAATTTAAAAAGCATTGGTGCTGCTACTCTGCTTGAGGATATATGGACTAGAAAATGTTAACTACAACCAGCCTGCTGACTGGGCTGTCTCTTGGAGCTCTCTTACAGCTCTTACTTCTGTGATACGTGACATAGAAACCATCAGGTTTCACAAGAGAGATAGGATTTGTGTGTTGTGTTCTGATTTGGCAGTCAAATGTTTTATTTGGTTTTGGGGGTGGGAGGGATGAGTTGTACAACAGTGGAAAGAAAACCTGGCCTAAACTCATCTGATCTTTGGACACTGTACTCGTTAAGTATAAATCCTACTTTTGAACTTCCTCCAATTGCGTTGAGAGGTGAAGTCTCCCAAACAAAACAATAAAAAGAGATAATTCAGGAGAAGACTTAAAAGGTAAACTCTGAAATAGTAGATCAAGGAACACCTCAAAGCAAAATGAACTCTGTCATAATGGTCTAGAACAAAAAGTGGATTTTTTTTTCTCTATATGCACAACAGGAATGCACATCTATGCTGTTTGCAAAGATGTATCTTTAAAATTACATGGGAACATGGCAAAGGTAGCTACATGTAAAATTTTAAAAATGCTGATACAATTACTAATTGTGCAATCTCAATTTCTAGACCTTAAGTTTCATTACACCATGCCACACCACCTTTTCTGTATTGTAGACGTTATGAATACAAGCATCAAAACCATGCCTTTATTGCTCAGCATTCTCAAAGGTTTCAGATGTCAACCCTTTAAACTTTGAACTAAAAATTTCAGATAGTAATTGGGAATTTGCCCTTCCCTCACAAAAAAAATGTATTTTGACTAGAGATCCATTAAGTATACCTACTAAAATTGTATGTAGCCTAAGGCCCAAGTGATGACAGCAACAAATGAAATCTGGATCTGCACTGTATGAGGAGAAAAAGAAGAAATCTAACCTGCCAGTCCATTTGCTAAGTGGCAAAAATGGCAGAGGCCTTCTTAAGAAAATTACTCTTATGCAAGTAATTGATGTACAAAAGCAAATTAAATTTCTTAACCTTTGGGTGTTATAACCTGAACAAAATAATAGATTTCATACAATTGTGCTTTCCCCCCTTTTGCTTCCGTGATTTCGGAGTGTGATACTCCACTGATTCATTGCACTTAGTTCATGCTCTGAAGAACAGAAGGTCCAAATTTCACTAAGATCCAGGGTAACCAGTGATGAGGAGCCAGCCTCCTTTCAACGCATGCCACAAAAAAACAGGGGAGAAGTCTGACTTGATACAGATAAACTAGTTTATAAAAAAAACCCAAGCAACCAAAACAAAAACAAAAACCAAACAAACTATGGAAAAAACCACACAAGAAAAAAAACTTAGGATGAAAAAAATAGGTGTTCTGGAACAAGAAACAAGTAGAATATAAGTTTAAGGCACATTGGTGCACTCTAAGAGCACACAGGAGCCTAATGAGCATCAGAAAGATTTAGAAAAAGTAAAAAGTTTAGGAAACAGTTTGGACGGGTAATTTCTACAAGTATGTGAGTACACTCTACCTTCCGTCTGCCAACACGACTGAACAATCTTAACACACACAAGAATCGAGTGCTTTGATGCCTACTCGAAATCATCAGCTTCCAGAGGCACTGAAAAGCATAGCATTTCCTTGTTTCAGTTCTGGGATGTTTTGCAGGGTTTTGTTTTTTTTTGATGTTCATGAAAACTCCTGGGCTTTCATCCTACTACATCATAATAAAGGTGTGCGGATAGCAGAGCCTTTTCTAGCCTGTCACCACCATTTGGGAAGGCCTTGTGTCCATCTTTATCTCCTACATAATATTATTACATAAACAAAAACCATGGCATACACCGCCTGTTCTCCCAGCCTGCATACACCAGCATCTTCTAAAAATACGGCTATGTCAAGAAGTGATCGACTCACGCTGGCAAACCTGCACTCTTAACTACGCTACTCCAGCCACGCACACCCTCCATCTCCTGGAGGTGAATGGACCCCTGCCTCGCACTCCGATGCCGGGCTCCCAGCCACGGGGGCTGCCGCATCCCTCCCGCGTTCGCAGAGCCCCTCCTGAACAAAGCCCCAGCGCGGCTGCACCGGCGCCTGCGGCAGCCCCGTTGGGCCGGCCCCGCGGCCGGTGGCAGCAGCCCCGCCTCTCGCCCGACGGGGACACCGCGCAACCCCCTGTGACAACCCTACCCCCCCCACCTCCGCGGGGCCATCGCGGCCGGCGGGACACCGGGGGCTGACCCCCAACAACCCTGCCGCAACCCGGCCCGGCTCCTATCATCCCGCGCGTCGGAAGAGGGGAGGGGGGAAAGGACGAGCTTCGCTTCGCCCCGCCCGACCGCCGGGCCTGCTCCCTTCAGGGGCCGGGAATGCCCCACCCCCGGCGGGGGGTGACTAAGCACCGCGGCCGCCGCGCCGTGACCGCCCTTTTACCTCCCCTCCCGCCCGCCGGCCCCGCCTCTGCCCCCCCTTCCCTCCCTCCCTGCCTCCCGCTCTCCCCGCCTGGCGCCTGCGCGCTGCGTGGCGGCGGGCGCGGGCGCAGGAATGTGCGTTACAGTTAAATAGTGGGCGCAGGGGCGGCCGCCGCGGCGCTGGGGGCCGGCGGGCGGGCACGGGGCGGCGACGGCGGTTCAGGGGCTGAGCCGGGCTGAGCCGAGCCGAGCGGGGCGAGGAGGGAGCCTCCATGGCGCGGCGCGTCTCCCGGAGTGGTGGCAGCAACAGCAGAAGCAGCGACGCGGTGCTGCTGTGACAGGAGCCTGGCAGCCGGGACCGGCTTTTCTCCTGCCCCTCTGCCCAGCCGGGGACCCACGCCGGCGTCCCGGGGGGCGCGGCGGCGCTCGGAGAGTGGAGCCGTGGCAGCGGCGGCAGCGACAGCGGCGGCCGGGGGCAGCCGGCGTGTCACCGCCTCTATGATGAAATTTAAACCGAACCAGACGCGGACGTACGACCGGGAGGGCTACAAGAAGCGGGCGGCGTGCCTCTGCTTCCGCAGCGAGCGGGAGGACGAGGTGAGCCCGCCGAGCCGCCGCGCACGTGGGGCGGGAGGCAACGGGTCCGACCCGGCCGGTCCTCCCGTTCCGCTTCTCTGGGCCCGCCGGTGCCGCGGCTCTTTGTCTTGACCGGGGGTACCCTGGCCCCTTCCGGGGACAATCCCCCTCTCCCCCCCCCTCTCCGCACACGGAGCGGTGCCCCTGCTCTCTCCCCCGCTTCGAGATGGGGGAGGAGGCGACGCGTGCGGACCCCAGTCCCGCAACCTGGGTTGGGGCGGCGGCGGTGGCCGCTGTTACCGGGCCGGTTCGTACCGTGGCGGGCGCGGCTTTCGCCCACCATCTTGGGGCGGCGGGGTGCGGGCCCACGTGCGCGGCGCCGTCCTTTGTGCGCGGCGGCGGCGGGCGGTGCCCCGCGGTGGGACCGGAGCGGGGGGTGGGGTGGCGGTCGGGCACCGTCTGGTGCCCCGGGGGTATCCTTTGTGTGCCCCGAACGCGCCGAAGATCGGCTCCTGTGTAATGGCGCATAGAGGGCAGGGCTGGTGTTGCCCTGTCATACTTTGGGTGGGATAAAAAAAAAAAAAGCATCTCGTGCTTGAAAACCCTATTTTTCCTCATCAAGAGAATAATAAAAAAAAAAATTTGGGCGGGGAGCTCGAGGGAAGGTGCGGGGGGGTGTTGCGGTTTTAGTTGTAGAGAGTAGCGCTGAGCCGGGGTTTTGTGTTGCAGCAGAATCGGGAGGTGGCAACAAAGTTGTCCTATATTCCGAGCCAAGGTCAATTGCACTGCCCGTTATCTGTAAACTTTGCCGAGGGTTCCATTGCACAACGCGTTTACAGACTGTCTCAGGCTGGAAGCATAGCCTTTCCTGATTTTCGTTTTCATTTTGTTGACTAATAGCTATAAAATTTACAAAAGTTAGGGCTCGAGGTTCCCCCCCCCCTCTACCCCTTTATGCTGGAAGAAGCTAGCATCCTATCCGAGCTAGCTGTGTGGTAAATTTCTTTCTTATTTTTAAAGATCTAATAAGGAATATAATACATTGGGAGAGGCTTGATCTCAAAATATTGATTTTTGAGTTTGAGCAGAAATTTTGTGTGGTATTCAGGTATATGCCGTTCCGTCTGGTGTATAAATTCAGCCTTGGGATCACACTGATCAGCTTTTCCTAATCTTATAAAGAAGAAAGGTTCCCAGCAGAAACCTTGCTAGTTTTTTCTTCTGGTCTAGCTTATCTTTGGTTTCAGCAGCACCTCACATACTCCACTGTGCTTCCCTATGTATGTCTTTTCGGCATTTATTTTTGGATGCCAGTCCAGCTCAGACTTGTTTGCTGTTCAGACAACCTGAGCTGCTGTTAAAGCATTCTTGCACCACTTGTAGTTGGAAATTCATGATTGCAGTCACCTTTGTCAGTAGTTTCCATTCATTCTTCATTTCTTTCTGCAGCTTACATTCTCTTTCAGTTCTGTATCCAAACGAGACCAATGTCTGCTTCAGAAATTATTTGCACATCGGGACACTCTCCAAGGCAAAGGAGAGTAGTAGCATCTTTGCTGGACTGTGTGAGAAGAGTGGATGGTGACACTTGTGGCACTGGAGTGCTTTGGCATATTGAGGGTGGAGCACATGTGTGGCTGGCATGAGGCTGGACTTTGGTGTTGTGCCAGACACACTTGAGGGTGGAATTAATGGGACAATACTAAGTCAGATTTGAGACATAGATTAGGCATGCAAAACCAGTTCAAATTATTTTCTGATATGTTATTTCCAGAAAAGTGATGGCAGCATTTTGAGCTTGCTTAGGTGTTTACCAAGTGTTGACTCCATCTATATCAATGCAGAACATACTCCTTAGAAGTTTGATGCCTGAATATTGTTTCTGATTACTTTCTATCACTGCACGTTCCCTGAATTGTCTGGATGAGGCTTTCTTCTCTTGATCTTAATTCTTGTCTTGATATTTCTGTGTTGGTCTAATTCAGACTCCATGCAAATGTCTTCTATTTTATCTAGAGATTGTACTGTTGATTTTCAGCTAACCTACATCTCCAGAGATCTTTAAGAGCAGAGTAACTTCTGTTGTCAAGGAGCACAAAGGCAGTACTTGGGTGACTGGACAGTGAAGAGAGGAACTGGAAACTGTAGAAACTTTTTGGGGGGGAGGGAAATAAATTATTTTTCAGTTACTTTAACCTATGAGGTTATTACCTCATGAGCAAAGTTTCTCAGTGTTAAAGAAGAGACAGTAGATAAATGAAAACAATCTTTAGCAATGTTTTTATTTTTAAGAGTCTTAAAACAAGAAATCAAAACCTCAGCTTTTCCTTTTTAACTGGAGATACTGCCTACAAGACTCAGTGGATCATGTTCTACTTTTCAGCTGATTCGTTTCTATCTGGAGGAATGCGTATCTGTAGCATTCTTCTGATACAACACTTGGAATTAACCTGTCTACCTACATCTGTTCTGACTTTCTGAAAAGCCAGTCCGTATCCAGATGTGCCTGTGTTTTTGCTTTTTTCCTCCTTTCTTGCACTTAACTCTCTGATGTATCTGTAGTCAGCAGTCATTCCTTTCTTAGCACTTTTTGGTGGACTTTTAAGTCTTACAGCCTCATGTCCTAAAATTGGTTTTCTGATTTTCTGATCATCGTAGTAGCTCTTTCATCTTCACTTTCATCCTTTTCTGACAGCCATTTTTTTTTTTTTAATGTGGGCAACAGTTGTGGTTGCTTTAGATGGAATCTTACTGTGTTGAGTAAAAGATTGTCAGTGCTTCCCTAGCTATACCAGAAAAAATTGTCATAGGACCCATCTTTGTCCTGCTTTGTAAAGCTGTTGTGTAGTTCTCTTAGTGATATCTTAGTCTAACATTTCGCCACCTCATGAACCTCTCAACTTGTACCAGAAATTCTTAGTATATTAGGTTCATGGCATGTTCTTAATCAAATCTGGTAGTTCTTCTGCACCTTTGACGTGAGATCCCCCATTGATATAATGACTTACAGATACTGCTTCTTAATTTGGTGACTTACAAATTTGACTAACAGCTTCATGTGCTCATCATCAATGAAAATCAGGCCAGTTGCTACAACATGTATTTCTAATGTTAATCATCATATAGCAAAATCTGCTAGTTATGGCTTCTTGGTCTGTTCCCTGTCCATATTGGACAGCTTAAGCTACTGTTGTGGACTTCTTGAAGTCCACGTTACAGCTGAGTTTTATGGACAGTGAAGCAGCATGTCATTTGAAAAATACTCATAATAAAGGATGTTTTTGGTAAGATTGTGTAGTGTTTCCATTCTTTATTTCTTAATTTGAAACATAAGTGGGCTCCAGAATATTTTTGTGGCATCTCCACAAACAGTTTTAAATGTAGCTGCTGAACTGGAAAGCTGCTGCTTTCCAGCTATTGTGCCCTGTCTGATTAGATTTACCAACAGACTTTGCTGCCAGACTTAAAATTGTTGATTCAGTTCTCTTGGTTGTTACATCCTGGAAACTGGGCTTGCCTGCAGTCTTGCAACCTGTCAAAAGCTTCTGCTTTGTCTTGAGAGCTGGTATTGGAGCTGACAGCAGGTGCAAGTGAGATGGCTGATGGTTGTCCAGGTGTACCATGGCAAAAATTCTCCCTTCCTGTTTCTTTCTTATCTTCAAGTGAAGATGCCACTTTAATGCTACGTAGCCCATGTCGATTTAGATTTTGTAGCTTTTGTGCCATGATATTCTATGATTTAATTAAAAAGCAAACAAACAACTGGGGGAAGCCCAAATAGCCATGTCATGTGGCCAGCTTTGGAAAAAATTGTTTGAGTATTTTAGAAGATGAACTCTTGGACTACTGTCATTTTCAGTGTTACTTGTTTTGGTCTCTCAGTGCTGTCACTTGGGCTGAGGAGAGAGCAAGATGGCTGGATGAGCTTAAGTGCTGGCTCCTTCTCTTGTTATTAATGGAAATGAAGCAGTAATTGCAGGTACTGCCTGCCCTTTGAAGGAAAAAAACCTGCTGGAAATAAAGCAGAAGAAATCCGATGAAAAACGAAGCACGGCTATGTGGGCATGAAGTGTGTGGGGGCTGCAGGCTTTTTACTTTGAGCAAGCAAGAAGCTGTTAGGTGTGTGCAAAAAGCTGATGGTATTCAGCAGACTGGGATGGGCTGGCAAATTAAGTGATGAGGAAACGCAGTTCTGTATTGAGCAACTGGGAGATATGGATGGCAGGTTTTGGATAAGCCTGCAGGAGAACCTCTTGAGTCCTGTGAGGATCAACTGCTTCCATGGGTTGGAATTGCTTATGCATTCAGTCCTCTGCATTGACTGGCTTTACATAAAACACTGCTGTCTTAGGCTCTGGGGGAGGGTAGGAGAGGAAATTCTCTACCTTTCAAAGCAGAGAACTAGGCAGGCCTTGAAAGCATCAAGAGCACATCGTAATAGACATACTTTTGCTAGTCATTTGAATAAGAAAAACATTTTAAAAGCTAATTTAATTATATAATTTTTCTTTCATAAATTGCATATTACATTACTAAATTAGCAGTTATTTTTAAATACCTTGAATATAAAACTCGAGTGTGTTCTAATTATTTTGGCATGTGTAGCACTGCTAGATGTAATTGAATATAGTACTGAAAGCCCTACTTTAGTGTTCAGCGTGCAGTTGCTAGTGGCAGATCTGAAAAATTGTTTCATATGCAATAGAAGTCTTCAGGCTTTTCAGTTTCTGATTTTGCCATTTTTGCTCTTCAGCCTTGTACAAGAGATGAAAATAAATGGGAACTGTTTCCTGCTACTGTTGAGACTGTAGTGAGGATAAATGTATTGTCACACACGGGAAATGTA
The DNA here is from genome assembly GCF_036169615.1 of Heliangelus exortis. NCBI lineage: Eukaryota > Metazoa > Chordata > Aves > Apodiformes > Trochilidae > Heliangelus > Heliangelus exortis. The sequence goes on along the minus strand of NC_092422.1, from coordinate 124,234,639 downwards.
GACTTTTTTTTTTCCTGTTGCAGGGCATACACTTGCATATCTATTATTGCCTCTTGACTTTGAATTAAAAATGATAGGCTCTCAGTATTATATCTTCTTTTTCCTCTGAGTTTTATTTCTTGGGCTGCAAAACAAAGATTGAAGAAACCCTTGTTTAATTTACCTTGTGTGGGGGTCACTGTTCCTTTATTTTTAAGAAATTGTAATGTTCTTCAGTTTCTTAGAGCTGCTGCTTCACACTAGCACTGGTTTTATTAAAGGAAAAAAAGGAAAAAGTAAAGTGTTGTCTGCATGGGTCTAAATAACCTGAAAACTGGAAAGACCTGCTGTAAGGTAACCTGATCTACAAAGTCAGGGCTCAGAAGTGTCCCCTGGTTATGCAGGCGAAATGGGATATTCTAGGAATTACTGTGAAGACACTTTCATAGCTATGAAATATCTTATGTAGTTAACTCAGAATTTTGCATTTGTTTTCTTTTATCCTTTAGTGTCAGCTCCTGGGTGTGCAGACACAGATATCGGGTGCCTTAAAATATAACTTAAAGGGTGTGACTCTCTGGCACTCTTATTTAAAGCACATGTGCCCTCCAAAGCAGTGTATGGACCTAGCTTCCCCAATACATGCTTCAATAAGCACATCAGGCATGCTGTGGTTTTTACTTACTCTGTCTCATGTCCCTGCCCTGCTAACAGACAGGAGGAATAATTGACAGAGGATGGTTGCTGCCTTAGTTTTTCATCAACATTTTCTTTTCAAAATAGCTCTTTATGGTGTGTCTCCAGAGACAGCGGCTGCTCGTGGTGAAGCCCTGCAGGCTCACGTTTGGGTTCTGCAGTGGTTAAGCTTGTGTTACTGTTAAATAAAAGTAATTGAATGTTAGGTTGCTGTGGTAGGATTTATGTCAGGTAACCAACTTAGAAAGCACAAGTGCCTTGTTATCCCTACTTCCACAGAAAAACAGCATTCTCCAGGCATTACATATACACCTTGCCTTCATGTTCAGACTTTTTTTTTTTTTTTTTTTTTTTAACAAACAGCAGCTATTTTCCAGTAGTGAAAACCTGCAAGTTCAGTGAAGCTGGAGGACATTTGGATATACACTATGGCAGGAAGCTTCAGTCTTCTGTCATTCCTCTCCAGATACTAAAATCGGTGAACCATGAGCTATTTTGTATTGCAAAACCTCCATTATTTTTTTACATTACCTGTTGTATTACTTGTCTGTGCCACCCAAATGGATCTAACAGGGTCTATAGTTGCTCTAAATGGGCTGAGGGGAGAAGGAAACATGGCTGTACCTGTCTTACATGAAGCTAAGGTGTCCTGCAACAAAAACATGTTTTGTGTTTTGCCTTGTGTAGAAGATGCAGTTTTTTTGAACTAGTAATATTTGTCAGTGTTTAGATATGTGAGAAGATACTCTTTATAGTTCAGTTGCACCATCCTGATTTTACTTGAAGGATTTAAACTTGTGGCTAAGTTTCTGTTTGAATTGCCCCAGTTAACTCAGTGGTGCTCTGAACTTCCAAATTACCAGTTTGTGAAGTAGTGGAGTGGCAGACTTGCTCAGAAATACATACAAATCCTAGCTATGTATATACATATACACATACATATCTCTAAGTAGTATTTGTAGCCATGTTTCCTAAACATCTTTTGTAGATACACAAGTTTGGACCGCAGGTTGATGTGTATTTTTTCCATTCTTGTTTGTAGAACACTTAAAGAGTTCATTTTAATGAGATGGCTGTCACCAGTTATTCCACCTTGAAGAAAGATGTGTTTGGTTTTGGCCAGCCATTGATTTAATGAAACACTACAGTCTTACTTAGTGCTTAAGCATTTCAGTGGAACCAGTCCTATAAACCATAAATATTTAAAAACAAATTATGTGTTCAAAGACTTACATTGTGATTTTGTTTTGTTTGTTTGTTTGTTTTTTCCCCAAGTACCTCAAAGACAAGAAAGGCTAAAAGGTAACTGGTACTTGTCAAGAAGTAACCTTGTCATGTCTTTACCTACAGCTGAATGGTTCTCAAAGGCTTGGATGGAGCTCTTGTTTCTGCCAAGTGCTTGGAAACTGATCCCTTAGTCAAACAGATTATGTTGCTGAGTAACCAGTAAAGCCCAGTTCTGCTCAAGATTAGGCAGTGTTTTCAGGTTACAAAGAAATAGGCAGCAATATGAGTTTTAGCTCTTCCTGTACTACCTTATGTGTTTTTTCTCTTGGTCTTTATTGGCAATCATAGGGGAAGAGGGACATACCATAAAGCTGACTGGGGAACTGACCCAGTGTGAGAAGTGGAACTTTTTTTACAGATGGGATGTTTTTACTTGTGGGATGTTTCTTGTTTGTTTGCAGGGTTTTTGTAGCCAGAAATCTCCTTTTGCCATATGGCTGGGTGTAAGATTCACACCTTGTACCATGAGAGCTGTCTCATCTGATTCTCTGAAGCATACCAAAGTCTGGGGGGAGATCTAATGTTTCAGGTGTCTTGAGTGCTTGTTGGCATGAGGAAGTGTGTTCTAACTGATGTACCATAATAGCAAAGTGCTGTTTATTCCCAATATGAACACTTTAGCTGAAGGACAACACAAAGTACTTTAAACAGCTAGAGGAAGGTACTCAAATCTGAGTCACTATAACAGCATGTTAGCCAAATCTGTGAATTTCACGTGAAGTAAATCGTATAGTAATAGAATTTTAACTGGGGGTTAAGCCAAAACTGCTTCTGAAAAAGCCTGATATTGTTCTCCCTATTGCTACACAGCCTTCAAATCAGAAGATCTCAAAGAAGATCTCTATAATTTACAGATCTGATTTTGAAGTATTATAAAAAAGGATATGAATATGTATCTTTATCATCCAGAATGTTAGTAAGACTGTGCTGATTGATACTCAAGCATCGTTCTGCTCCTTTGAAGAGTGATCATTACTTTAAGTTGGCAGAATATTTCAGACTTTATTTAATATATTGTACAGACAGAATCCAGTTTGAGTTGCTTTCAAGATGCTGTGCTCAATTTAATGAGCATTAGGATTAATGTACTGCTAGTTGTTACACCATTTCTCTGCTGCTCTGCTGGTTCCTGTTCAGTGGGACTAAACCTTTTTAACCTCATAGTTGGATACTGCTTTTCAGTCTATTGTCTGTAAAATACTTTGCTAGAGGCTCTTGAATTGGTTTAGGCTGATCTGAAATGGGGTGGCTGCAGTCGTGCTTTTCTGCCCCAGTGTTTTTAACTCCTGTATGGCAGGGGTACTGCTGAAAACTGGGCTTTAATGGGACAAGCCCATTCTCAGCCAGATCAGCTTCCCAAACTGACTGTGCCAGTGTAAGGTAGAAAGTAAAGAAAATGCAGCCTTGACTTTAATTAGCTTTTAAAATGCTGTCAGGTCTGATCTCAAGGTTTTATTACTACTCTACAGTAACTTTGTGCACATTACATCTCCAGCTTAAAAGTGATTTTGAAAACGACTGCAGTAAAGAGTGAGGACCATAAGGCCTCTACTGAGAATACCTTCAGGAGGTAAAGTATGTTCCTTACTAAATGGTACCTGTGTGGCAGTGCTATGGCAAGCCATAGCACCATTGTATTTTTCATTGAAAACCTCCATTGTATTTTTCAAGTTTCTGTAGTCCAAAAAGGCACAATGGCATTCTAGGATAAAGATGTCACAGTAACCTATAGGGGAACTGAAAAATTGTTTCAGAACTACTGAAATAAGGCAGTGGTTCTTAAAATCACAAAAAGTGTTAGATAAAGGAAATCTAGCAGGTGAAAATGTGCTCTGTAACTTGAAATATGTGCTTTTGCATAATAAATCATGCAATGAATCCTGCAAATATGGTCCACATGGCTATTTTAAAAGCTTGATAGAGTTAGTAAAAGATGTTTTTCCTTGCTTCTTGGTAATGTTCCTGTGTTGTGGCATTCAAAGTAGTTTCCCCGTAATTTAAGGAAGCTTCTGAGATTAAAACACTGGGGAGTTTGAAGTGTTAGGGAACAGTGAAATATTTCTGCTAATATTTTTCCCCGAGGATCTTGCTTATGGCTGTGTTCAGACAAACCATAGGGCTCAACTCGCCCCTTTAGCTTTATTTTGACTGAAGCATCTTTGGCTCCTTCAGGTTCTTGTAACTGACTGACCAGATAGGCTGAAGTTCTCCATGTTGAGTAGAAAAAGCTAGATTACATTAACTTCCATCAAATTGCATCCAGTTGTTTTCTTAGAATAAGGTTATTGGTTTTGCCTCTTCATGTTTCTGGTTCCTGTGAAGACATACAGTTCATCTGTTCTCAGTTGTACCATTCAGACACTTGGTTTTACCCGAGAGGTACCTCTTGTAACCCTTGTGATTTTTCCTATACTTTAACCAGTTTAAAGCTTCTGAAATTGTTCACATCTACTGAGCTTCATAGAGCCTGGGATATATATCCAGTGTCTTCCATGCACCTGCCTTATACTTTCCTTCTTTATGCAGTGTTCAGTGCTACACCTGAGCCACGTGGTGGTCTTGGCAACTGAGCCAGATGTGCTCAGCAGTCTTTGGGGGCGGGGGGTAGAGGAGTTGATTCCCCTCCTCTTGGAAGTCATTCCTTTTAACTGCAAGTTTTACTATAAAAATGGCAAACTAGGGTATCTCCATCAGGTAAATGAAACAGCTAGTTGTACACTGCTAGTTAGATTCATGGGGTTGATGAGAGGGAAAAAATGGGGTGTGCAGAGGGGATGAGAGGAATGTGCGTGCTTAAGCTGGGACAAGAGAGACATCTAATGACTCACTTATGTGGTACTGGAGTGGTACTTCTTCAAGTGTTTGTTTTTCCTTGCAAGTAATACATCTCTTACAGAAAAATTCCCATCTTGCATTTGGTTTAATAGTGGCTTCTGCTCCTTTTCATTCATTATATATCAAGTTGTGGACAGCTCTGCTCTAAGTCAGAGGAGTCCAGCTTTGCTAGTTTGTTCTATCTAGAGAGTTTGCAACCTTAACCTTGCTTCTGAATATAATGTAATCTGATTTTTAATACAATTATTTTTGTGAGCTATAAAGCCCTACAGTTAAGGAAGATATAAAGCAATTGTACGTTGAATAACCTTAATTTTCTACCACTTTGAATGCTTTGCATGGAAAAAAACATAAAGAGGAGTAGCTCTTGGTTGTAATTTATATTACTCTGAGCTGTTGCCACTTTAGTGTTCCGGAATATATGTCTGCTGACTGTCTCACTTTTTTTTTTTTTTTTTTTTTTTTTTTTTGACTTGACAACACTAAACAGGCCAGAACTTGGCATCCTTCTCTAGAATTTTTCAGTTGTTTGTCTGCAGGCTTAGCATTTATAGTGAATGAGCAAGTCCCATGATGCCACATGCTCTGTAATTACCTTTGGGTTTTTGGTTAACCATATCTTGGTTAAGCATATCAATAGGTGCTTATTACAAGTAGGCTGGCTAGCAGTTTCTCTTCCTCACTCCACTCAAAGGTCATTGCTATTCCTGGACTTGAAAACAAGGTAAAAACTTGACTAGGAAGACTTAGTGGAAGAGTTTGTCTTCTGCTCCTCTTAGGTGAATTTTACTTCCCTCACTTGGCAGGATTATGGAAAATAATAACTTTACCTTAGTCTTTGGAGTAAGATAAATTTAACAGTATAACTAGGCAAGCAGATTTGGTGCCATTACTCTGTACTTCAGAAATCTTTTGAGCAAGAGTCATCAACAGTAAGGCTTTTTCAGAGACATAGGAAAGGCAGTGTTCCCTAGCAAGAAATTGCAGTCCTTTGCATTCAGAGATACAGGGTACAGATTTATCTGCATGGGAAGTTAGTTCCATTGTTATTTTTTTTTCTTAACCTGGTGAGATTGTGATATAAAATATGGTGTGTGTAGGCCAGAAAAAATGTAGGTGTGATATTCTGCAGTCTTGTTTTTCTGTGGACTACTGTAATTTATGTGACTATGAACTTCCTCAGTAGACTGGATGTCCAGGTGACCTAGATCTCTTCTTGTGGTGGTTCTTGTTTGTTTACTTTATACCAAGGGAAGATGAATTGCTGGCTTTTTGCTGCTAATTTTGCACCTCTTATGGAAGATAAGTGCATTGTCAACAAACCACAGCTTTTTGGTTTCTTAATTTTTTTCTATATTTACAGCCTAGTCATTCAGGTACTGTGGGATATGTCTCCTGGCCACTTACAGGTGGAAATATGTGAAAACTACATCCACTACATAAAAATAAAAAAACCCCAAGCTGAAAACGTGTGAGTGTATATTGCTTGCTACCATAAGTGAAATAATGTGTGGAGTGCTTTTCAGCAGTACCACAGAGTCTTAAAATTGCTGTCTGTGACCTCTTGGCTCTTGTAGAAATTCATTACCTCCCAGTATGCTTTTGCTTTTGATGAATGGCTTGTGCCTTAGTGGCTTCAGATGTTAATGCCATTGGGAGGAAAAAAAAATGTGTCTGAAGTCCTGGGTATGTTCCTTGGTGCAGTCCATGGGATCAGAGGAGAGTAAAGCATAGAGGGAAAGATGCTGAGAAAATGCTTCAGTTCTGGGGCTGTGGAGGCTTGGACAGGTTCCCGAATGAACTCACAGTCTGAAATTCTTGGGAGTTTATTGTATTTATAGCTGTAAAGCCTGTCTACTAGAGTTGATGTATTTTAATGTTATGCTAGATGTGTTTGTTTCTGTTTTTGAAAAGGGTAATTTAAAACCAACAGGTATACAAACCTGGCTTAATAGACTATTGGTCAGGTTAGTGATAGTAAATGGTTTTTATATAAAGGCATAAAATTCACAGCTTTATGCTATGCTGCCAGAACCAGCAACTTGATTTATACCTTAGCAGTAGTAAGAATTTCATGTTTAGCTTTAACTAAACAATGAATGCTTACTGAAACCATTCTACTAAGCTGGGAATGACTTAATGTGATACAATCATCCTTTTGTTCATCATTGTTGCTAGCTTCCACATGACTGCAGTGAGTGCTAGTTTGATCAGCAGAAAATAGTTTGTAATCCTTACATCTGGGATCTGACAAGTAAAGTTGATTTTTACAGCTGCTCTTTAAGGATTGTAGACATGGTGGCTCTTTGTAATGATTGAGATGCTCCACCTAGCTGTTAAAACTTTTTAAAACTACATCTACTGTAGCTGTGTGCCGTACCCTCTGAGCATCCTTTGTTAATATCAAAGGATGCCAGGAAACTAAAAGCTTTGGTTGGAAGGATCAAGTTGAGATATGTTTGTGTCAACCTTGTTGCCTTTGCTGATTATTCCTGGGTTTTTAGATAGCTGAATAAAAAAATAAGTTGACTGAAAATGCGAACATTTAGATGAGATGCCAAGAATGATTCTCTACTAAATGAGGTCCCTGCTATGTTACTTATTTAGCACAGGAAAAAACTGGGGGAAGTTACTACAGTGGAGAATCTTTCAGAGTAGAAGAAATCTTGACTTCAAATAAAAAACACTAGAAGAAAATACCTGTCAGATGAGGCTCCAGCATGCACATGCATTTTTACACTCGCAAAGTTATGCAGTCATCTTAATTACACTCCCCAGTTTCTGTAGGTGAGTCTACACTGTGTTTCTGTGAGGGGCAAAGGGATGTAGTGTAAGTGACAGCCCTTGTCAGGCAGTCATTTTCCTGCTAACTTGGGCAGAAGATGAGTTTAAAGACCATAAAGGTAGGTGATGAGGACTGGACTGTCACTTCAGTCATCTGGTACCAGTGGGTTCTGTAACCATTAGACTGAGGCTCTTGTTGCTGGTCTTTTAATTGCTTCTAAAGATGCAAGCACTGATCTTGTCCCTTTGCTCCCTGCAGTTGTCCTTTGACTTCAGGGTAGGGCTTAAATAAGTATTGCCTAGCATATGAAGTTTGTTAATGCACAGATGATCAAGTATGTCTTACTATCAGGGACCTGTCTCTAACACAAGTTAAACTGTTTATTTCCATATGATCCTGAATCAGGGTCTTCTTATCATCATCTGCTGCTGCAAATTATTCTAGAGCCAAAGCATCCAAGTTTGTTGCACAGGTGGCTAAAATCTTTTTGGCTCTGAATATTATGAAGAATGTGTCCTACAGACAGTGGGGTTTAAATCTGTGTATATCAATGGTATGAGCAGGGTACAGAGTCAAAGTAAGTGAATTTACAGTGTCTTGGAAAAAAAGCCTTATAAATGTAGGAATCATTTAATATTCAATGTTGCAGTTTTTTTCTCTTGGGGAAATGTTAGAAGAAACTAAATTGGACAAGGGCTGATGAAGTACTCTTATAATTTAGGTATGCAGTATTGTAAGCATGCCATGCTACTGTAACAATTCAATTACTGAAAAGAAGCTTGTCTAAGACAGAAAATGGGAGCTATTTTCTGAAGTCCATTTTTTAGCCAAAAGATGCCATTGCAGAAGAATTAGCTTAACTGCTGTATTATAGAAGTGTCTTAATTTTATTGCTTTGCTGTCTGTGTAATACTTCAATATTGAAGAATATTATCAGATATTTGCTGAACATCTTCATTCTTGTGCCTATTGTGTTGTCTATTTTTCACATTGTGTCTAAGCATCTGATGAACATGTTTGTGAAAGGAGATGACAATGCCATTATTTTGATTTAGTTGTATTAAAAACACTGGATGTTAATTATTTCACCTTTTTTTTTTTTTAAACATTTTACGACTTTTGTCCACTAATTATGTTTAATTTCTAAAGTCTATAATCTGTCTGGCAAGGTGAATAAGTGAATTGCTGAAAAAGTATGTAGCACCAAGATTCCTGGCTTGTGAGCTCTATGTAATGGTGATTTGCAATTATTTATAGGTGCTGTTGGTAAGCAGTAGCCGATACCCAGATCAGTGGATTGTACCTGGTGGAGGAATGGAACCAGAAGAAGAGCCAGGAGGAGCAGCCGTCAGAGAGGTGTATGAAGAGGTAACAAAACAACAACAAAAAAAATCCATCTGCTTTCTGCTGCTGCTGTTTTCAGATGGGAATCAAGAAGAAAAAGGGAACCCTCCTTTCTCCAGGATTTGACTGAGACTTTCATGGTTGTGAAATTCAAAGAACAGCAGTTTTGTGTGTTAGAACAGGGGTATAGCGTGGTGAGGTTAAACTAATCAGCTTGCTTCCCAGCATGCTTCCATTTCATGGCTAAATTTCTGTCTGACTCATAAACACTTAATGAAAGTAGAACTGTGACTTTATGCCAAATGACATATTACAGTAGTGTAATATTTCTGCATTTGTGCAGAAAATGCTTGACTCAACTCTCCCAGAATAGAGTGAAGGTGAGTGAATAAACCATTTACATATAACTACATAAGAGAGATAAATAGACCTTTGAGGATAATCCAAACTAAACTGTTTTGAAACTGATGTATATAAACATTTGAGAACTGACCTATAAAAGGCCTCACTAAGTACATTTAAGGATGTTATCTATAAAGAAGCCACCATAGATATGATCTGCCTTTTTATCTGTGCCCCCACCCTTAGGCAAAACAGATTTTGAATTCTTGATGAATTAAAGCAGTTTCCCACTCTTATAGGATACTTAGGTTTTAAATTCAAAATTCTGGTTTTCTAACTCTCTATTTTTCCTCTTAATGTTTTATATCATACTGCTTAAATAGAAGGTAAAAGGTTTTGCATAAAATGGAGGCATGTTGGCAAGTGAGTGAAATACAGCATTTCTGGTAGTCTTAATCAGTTTTCTGATCCCAGTTTGACTGCTGTTCACAAAATATACTAATATACTAAATATACTATCATACACATATGCCCATTAGTGTGTACAGCAATTAAAAAAAAAAACTCTGTGCTACCTAGTGGTTTAGCTTATTTATCTTAAAAATTGATTTTGCTGGGTGGCAGGACCTTGGGAACTTGATGTAGATGAAGCTTCTCCTGAATGGTGCTTCAAAATGAGATGTTATCTGAACTGATTTCAGTGACCCTTCATGCAACAAAGTTCAAACATAAGCAAGCTTCACCAATAGTTACTCCAGTCTTTCCCTTTGTCTTCAGTTTCACCAGAGGAGACAATTTTGAGCTGCCCAGAATACGTTCAGATAAATGCTTATGTATTGATAAAAGTAAAGGAGACAACCTTTACAGTCTGGTGTCTTTTGAAAGGAGAAAAGATTTAGCATTCTAGGAATGAAAGGCAGTAGTAGCACCTCTGGGGAATGTCCTGGTGTCAGTCCCACTGTCATGAGTTGGTGGGTGGGTGGGTTTAAACAGCACAGGACCACTGGCTCAGTGTTCTGAACACTGGTAGTTATAATTACTGATCTGTCTTAATGCACAATCCAAGATGAGGAATAGTATAATCTCATCTCCATGACAAGCTAGAGCTGACTGAGCTGCAGTCACATTTGGCTTTTCTCCAGTGGTGAAGAATGGTTCATCTTGAAAGGACCTGTCTGCAACTAGGATGCCATCAAAGTTGCTGGGGGGGACTGACAAACTATTGAAAGCTGCCCGAGTGGTCTGGTTTCTGGATTTGCAGGGGATGTGTTGCTACACACAAATCTATCAGGCTGACTTCACAGCAAAGTAGTATAGCAGTGAGAGTTGTGACCTGAGGGCTGATAAGTTTTCTGCTACACATGGTTCTGCCCTGGGACTATTCTGAGGAACACTTCTAAGTCCTGGCTTTACTAGAGCTGTGCTCACAAATTTCTGCAGTGGTGCAGTGTATGGACTGTGAGTGTTGAGTAAGGTTAAGCTGGGATAGCTAAGGAGTAGGTATAGAATATTACTGGATGATACATTTTGTATTATAAACTTAGTAGAAATCTCACCATTAATCTAAAAACCCAGTTGGTGTGCATCCTACCCAGACATTGCTTCCTACAGATATCACTGTTAGTTGCTTTTGAGTTATCTTTTTACCTTTGGATATTCTTTCACACCAGCAGAAAAAAAAAAAATCATCAAAAACTGAAAAATAGGGGTACCCACTGGTATGATGTGAAGCAGCCCTTCCATAGTTCAGCTCTGATCCTGCCCTCACTTGTTTGTAGGGGCAAAGCAAAACATTCTCCCAAATGCTGTGGTGGTTCTGGTCAAGAACTGCAGTACTCAGCAATCTGACACTGTTCTGGATGCTAGAGATATGTCAGCCTCCACTCTCATGCTCCTTTGATTGTGTTTTGTTGAAGTGCTATAGTGCAGCTACGTGTGAGCACGAGGCTTTGGCATATGCTTTATTACTTTTCAGTGTATTCAGTGCCATTCTGTAGCTGCTTAGAATATGTGTTGCTATCAAAATTTCAGTAAGAGGTTTCTTGATTGATTGAAAAACTGCATGTTGCAGTTGACTAAAATAATGCCATTGTCATCACTGCTTATACAAAAGAGAAACTGCTTCTAAAGGTAAAGAAAAGAACCTTGCAAATCTAAAAGCTCCTGAGTGATGCTAGCAAGGTCATTTTGCTCAGAAGTTAAACTAATGGTGTTCTGTAGTAAGATGCAGACTGACAGCCACGTTCTCTGCTGAGCTGTGCTTGCACATACATAAAGATTTTTCATAGGGCAGAGGCTTTGACAAGTAAAAAGTCATTTGGTGACACTTTTTCTCCAGTTTCTGAGTTTCCAGGGTTGAATGGCTCATGTAGCTGATGAGCATTAAAACTTCATGCCCTTAAGTAAAATATTCTTAAGCTATGGGCTGCATCTTGTGTGCTGCTATGAGACTACAAAGAAAAGTCCCATCTTTGAAGAAAAGCCAGAGTGGTATTCAGGATCTTGACTTGAGCCATGGAAATTCATACTAACCTTTCTAGAGATGGATGTCCTTTCTATTTTTATACTAAGGTTAATGTCACCTGGCAAACTGGTTACAGTACAGTGAGCTGTTAAGAGTTATGTGAATGAATAAACTTCAAAGGTGGCACACTGTGGCCCTGGTTTGACCTGTGTTTCTTCGGTGTTGGGTCATGCACAAACTGAACATCAGTTTCTATTAATTTATTACTTTAATTTCTATTAAAGTAGAGAAATTGATAAGAGTTGTAATGGCATTTCTTATGGTAGGAGTGCTAATACTTCACAATATGATGCTGTCTCTGAATATCCTTTGTTTTCCTACTAACAAAATTATTTAAAATCCTTGTGTGAAAATTCAAAGATCTTCTTAGTCAAATCTGTATGAACTGCAGCTTGTCCCATAGCCTGCCTGTATGCATGACTCCAGATTTTTCTCTGTGCTTAACTGGCTGTGTTGGTGACTTGGGTTTTTGCCTCTACTAACTGTTTAGTACAAATTTCATTTAAGTTGCCTGCAAGTTCACAGGTTGCAGTAATTAAGGTAACCTGTCAAGTTTGCTAGGTACAGTAAGTTTCTCCAAACCTGAAAATAGAATAAATAATAGAATAAATAAAGCAATCCCAGAAAGGAAATCAACCTCGCCTAAATGTGGAACTACTCTGTTAATGAATTTGGAGCTTAGTCTTTACTTAGTGAATTGAAATGCCTACTGAAAAAATAGGCAATTCCTCCTAGAGTTGTGTGAATATAGTTTCTGAGAAGAGGAGGCTGATCCTGAAGGTTAATCTGCTGCAGCAGTGAAAATGACAGTAATATTATTTAAGACTTCTTGCAGGAGATAGAGGAATCTGCTCCAGTGAGCATCTGATATTTTGAAAATGACTGTTACAGCTAGGTAGGTACTTTTAAAAAGTATTGTAGCAGGTATAGTGAAACACTTTAGGGTTTATAAGAGTATGTAAGACAGGGCAGGAATAGTCCTACTATCCAGATCCCACAGTTAAAAATAATACTGAAATCTTTCAGAATTGAAGCAACTTTCTTCTCCAGGAGACTGTTAGCCTAAAAATTACACTGCAGTATGACTCTTGCTCCATCTACAGGAAAAAAAAGGCAAGTCTGACTGCACATCTGAGACTGCAGTATGCCCACAGCTGCCAGCAGTGAATGTCCTCCAGGCCAGAGACATCACAGGGTGAAATGGGCCAGTTTTCCCTCCTCTGGTTAGATTTAGACTTCATACTAAATGATACGCAAAAATTCAGATTTGAGACTTTATCTACATAGTATTCACAGACTTCCCTAATAAATTGGCACATAGTTCAGCAATTTGTCTGCCAAGAGAAATACAGGGTTCTTTTCAGGCTTTCCTCCTTTTTAGATTGGTTTCACTGTCTTATTGTAGCCTATCAGACTTTTGTTTGCTTAAAGAACTGTATTTTAGCAGCTATGGGCACATACCAGCCAGAGGAAGAAAGATACTTTTATTAGCAACAAAGTGGTTTGAAATCTAGTGTATTCCATTAGAAGGTTGTAATAGGGAAAGTGGGAACTTTTGACTTTCTAGGGAAAAAGCTAAAGCACTTCTTGGTGGTGTGGCACTTAGTTTTGAGGAACTATGTTAAGATACCCTGGGAGAAGAGAAATAGTTCTGTTAGCAAAAGCACTTTAAAAATAGTGAGACTCGGATTATGGGTACTTTTTACACTTTGAAGGTAATTCAGTTGAATGTATTACTTTCAGATTAAAAAAAATCATGTGACTTTACCACTTTTCTATACTTCCAGGTTTAGAGGTTACAAAAGACCTATCTGCTGGAATGATGCTACATTTTGAAAGGACACATCTTTGTCTAGACAGTAAAAGGCATCACTAATCAAATTTACATAGCAACATCTGGCTGCAGAAAAGCTTCATTATAAGCTTTGGGGAACTTTTTTATACTTGGTGTAATGGAGTGGTTCTAACGATTTAATTTGGAATTACTCAGCTAAGAGTATTTGTTTAAGCCACTGCTTGGAGGAAGAATAGAGAAGCTGTTAAGTAAATTACACTTAAGAGTAACATTGATAATAAAACCACATTGTGACTAATGTACTAATAAGTTGAAAAGTCTTCTCTATGAAAGCTGTTCCATATTTGTGAACTTAGGTGGTCGTGGTGCTTGTGCCTTGTGTCAGATAGAAATTCTCAGACTCCCACTTTCTAGTTCAGAGAAGCCTTTCTGCATCGTTGGTGGAGAGGTTATTTGACCTTCAACAGTCCTATTGCCATGAACCTGACTTCTAAGAAATCTTTGCAAGTAAATAATGCTTTGCTAGGGCTTTTAAAGAGTTGTAATCTGAAAGGTCTGGGGTTTTCTTGTTTTTTTTTTTTTTTTTTTTAGAGGGGGGCTGTGGCTGTTTGGGTTTGTGGTGAGGTGGAGTCCCTCCCTTTGGTAGTGCATAGTCTCCTTTAGAGCAGTTCCATGGTCCTTGGAAAAGCTTTTCTTAAGGTTTGAGAAACCTGCAGAGTCTGTCCTGGGTTTTGTCATGTTGTTTAGCTGTTTCTTTAAGGGCGTTAAACAATCTTATTTGCTGCAACTTAGAATAAATTACAAAACTTGCACAGCTAAAACTGGACACCTGAATTATTAAAAAAAATACCAATCCCCTGGATTCAGATTTTATGTCTGATGGAATGAGATTATGGAAAATGTTTTTTTTTCATTTGTTCAGCTTGCCACATAGAAGAAATCTTAAAGAATGTATTGATTCCTAGGTATTGCTGCATGAGAAAAAATGCAAAAACGGAAACATAAGTTTGTAGCCCTTTAGGTTCTGCTTCTCTTTTTTTTTAAGATACTGGAATGCTGAGGAAATGAGGAGTGATCAGAAAAACATTTCTTCAGCATGTGTTCCTTGAGGCTAATGTTCTTTGTATCACCCAATTTAGTGCCTGTTGTAGCATAGCTGACCCTTTCAGATCAAATAAGGGTCTGTAACTTCCATAATTAGTGTGCTGCCTAATCACTTACCCAGCTGGTCCAGTGATGTATTTCAGCTTCAAGAGCTCTAACAAGCATCTTTGTCATCACAGTAGATGACCAGAAGAATATTGTATGTAGTCTTGCATTAACTTTAGGCTATCTCTTGCTCTATTTAAGCAAGATGCTTGTTTTAGACCATGCAACTGAACAGAACTTCATTCATCAAAACTTTTAATAACAGCAGCCATCTGTTTTCTTCAAAAAGAACCATTTCTATAGAATTGAGGATCTAAATTTTATTTTAAGATATGCCAAAAGCTACCCTTTTATATGAAAATGAGTGTTCATTAAGTCATTATGCTGTGAAGTCTACTCAGTAACCTAAAGCTTAATTTGAAATTGTATTTTGGAGACTTAAGTTTCTGTGAAAAATAGCATAATGATTCTTTCCTAGATTTATTACTATACCACTTTAAATTCTGTCTTGTTCTATCTACTTCCCTGGATTATTTCAGTATTAGATGGCATTGAGCTCTTTAATAAAATATGGTTTTCAAAGAAGATGACAAACCAATATTTTGTTCTAGATGGAAAACAAAAGATCTTTGCATTCTTCGATCCACTCTTCCAGGCAGGCTTTTATGTTCTAATGCTCTAATACTCTAAAACTGGAAACTCCAGAAGCAATGTAGCACTGTCTAATTAAAACTGATGTTAAAACATTTGCTTAAATAACCCTAATACAGAGGAGTAATTCGCTTATGCTGATGTAGGAGCCTGGTACTGATATTTTTGGTTGGTTGGTTGTGCTTTTTTTTTCAATTAAAAAGCATATATTAACGCTATTATTTTTTTTTTTTTTTTTTGTAGGCTGGAGTAAAGGGAAAGCTAGGCAGACTGCTTGGGATATTTGAGGTGAGCTATTTCTTTTAATCTTTTAAAAACAATGTTGTTATTTTTGAGAGCTGATAAGTTACAGAAACCTGACATCTACACAACAGAATCAGACTTAAGCTCTTAGATATTACCTGCCTTAATTTTTCAGTACTTTTAATACTGGAAGTGGTATGTTGGACAGGTGTTTTCCCTTGTTTGTTACATGATGTGTGAAGGTTTGAGTAGGAAGATTTCAGAGTACTTAAAACTTCCAGGAAAAGATGAAATTAAATTCTTGATGTTGTGTGAGAACTAAAAAAAAAAAAAAGTGAAATGAACATCGCTAAGATTTCTGAAATGTCACCCATGTCTTCTTGGGGGCAATACTTTGACTTTTCCTCTCTGATTAGATTTTGCTGAAGAAACTTGTCAACTTACACACACCTAAATTGATAGGTCTGTATGTGAAGTATCTCATTAGAGGTTTGATTGACTAAAAAAGCTAATGTGTTGGATTACAGATACATCTAACCTTTAGCAAGACTGTATAATTCAGAACTTGTATTTCATACTTTAAATATCTGACTCTGAACTCTTTTATTGGTATTACCCACTTCTGCTCAGGTTCTAGACAGGAGCAGACTGTGAAAATATAGGTGTGGGTTTTCAGGTTAAAATACACCCAATGTCCCTGTGTTGCGCTGCATGATGGGTAAGAGTGGAAGTCCCTTAGTCTAGTAGTTAGGTGTCAGTCTTCAGAGCTTAATTATAAAAGCAACATTTGGAAGCAGTGTATTCCTGATAGGGGTTTCCTATGTGAAACTATATGTTACTGCCAACTTAAATCAAGGCCCCAGTTCAGTTTCACATCGTGGCTCCACAGACGGTTCTGAGTACCACACAGGGACACACATTGTGACCTGCAGGTAGAAGTAAAAAGAAAATGGAAATGAGATCACTGAGTCCTTGTGTTCTGAAATTACAGCCAGAAAATTTTTCTTTTTTCATGGAAATATTTATTTGCTTTAATAGTAATATTGAGTACTTTTCCTAGTAAAGCACAACAATGTAAAATTATACTAAGCTTGTAGCGAAACAATCAAGTAAGAATGGTTATGGGCACATTTTCTGCCCCTGTACTCAGCGCTGGTGAGGCCACACCTCGAGTCCTGTGTCCAGTTCTGGGCCCCTCAGTTCAGGAAGGAGATTGAGGTGCTGGAGCAGGTCCAAAGGAGGGCAACCAGGCTGGTGAAGGGACTCGAGCACAGATCCTATGAGGAGAGGCTGAGGGAGCTGGGGGTGTTCAGCCTGGAGAAGAGGAGGCTCAGAGGAGACCTCATCACTCTCTACAACTCCCTGAAAGGAGGGGGTAGCCAGGGGGGGTTGGTCTCTTTTCCCAGGCAACTCTCAGCAAGACAAGAGGGCACGGTCTCAAGTTGTGCCGGGGGAGGTTTAGGTTGGACATTAGAAAGAATTTCTTTACTGAGAGGGTGATCAAGCATTGGAATGGGCTGCCCAGGGAAGTGGTGGATTCTCCGTCCCTGGAGATATTTAAAAAGAGACTGGGTGTGGCACTCAGTGCCATGGTCTGGTAACTGCAGCGGTAGTGGATCAAGGATTGGACTTGATGATCTCTGAGGTCCCTTCCAACCCAGCCGATTCTATGATTCTATGATCTGTAAAGGGAAGCGAGGGCTATAGCCACTCTTAGTTCTTAATGTAGTTGTAATTCTAGATGGTCCTGGGTTTACTAGGAGCTCTGTTCTTTTCCAGTATGGTTTGGCTAGTGGGATAGCACCTTTAGGAGTGCCTCTAGCCTGCTCTGGAGCCAGCAGGTAGTGATGTCTGCACAGGTCTCCTGTGAACAGGCTGTGGCACAGCAGCCTTGCCCTGAGCAGGCTGCCTCTGTCAGTGTCTGTGTTTGACTTCTGCTTTCTAAAGAGATGGTTAGTGCTGTGGAGTGGACAGGTGGTAATGATGTTTGCATTTGTCATGATTGCAAACAGAGTGTATTTAATTTGCCTAACTTCATAGCCAGCACTACGTAGGTGAGGTGGCCACACAGTGCAGTTGTTTCCATCTTGCAAAGGTGTTTCAAACAACCTTCCAGATAGGAACATGCAGAAACAGTTCTGGCAAATTCACTCTAATGTGAGTTATATATGTATATATATAAAATATATATACAATATATATATAAAAGATAAGCAATGGGCAGTGCTAGTGGACACCTAATACTAAACTAGGGGACCAAGAACCCCGCTTGGTCCCAACTTCAATCTTTCAATTTGCTTGGGTGGTTTGGGTTGGTTTTTTTGTTTGGTTTTTTTTTTTAGCCTAGTAAAATAGAAGAGCTGTTGTTTCAAATAAAACTTCAGTTTTCCTGTCCTTTTGGGCCTGCTCAGTACAAATGTTTGTTTAGTGAAAATAAAGGTCAGGTTTTACTGGCAAAAATCCTTCAGAGGTAAGTAATTTCTAATTTTATAGTCGCATAAGTCTAAGTTGTTTTTTGCTGAGAATTAAAAGTCTACTTCTAATATCCAAGCAGAACCAGGATCGGAAGCATAGGACGTATGTTTATGTTCTTACTGTGACGGAAATACTGGAAGACTGGGAGGATTCAGTTAATATAGGTAACCCATTCTCTGTCTTCATGTACTATACCTAAAATGTATTAAGCAAACTTCTTTTGTTTCCTGAAGCAATTCATTTAATTCTAGGGGAAATGCTATTTCTGTTCTGTAATCTTAAATTACTGTGATACTTTGTTCTTTGCTTTGTACACATATAACTAGGGTTGTTTCCAACATACTGTGTTACTTAATTAGGGTATTCTGAGTATTAAGAGGGAATAAACTCCATTATTAGTTGATACAGGTGTCAATTTTGGTTTTGGGCCAAATTTTACTGGGTTTTTTTGTTTTGTTTTGTTTTTCCCCCCTAAGAAGTAGAATGTTTTGCTGATAGTTTGGGCTATTTTTGAAAGCATCTGAAAAAACTTCATACACACACACACAAAAACCAAACACACAACCATCAACTGCAAACCAGCTCTAGAACTTAATTTTACCTTAGACTTATTTTTCAGTAGGGACAGTGCTGGCCTTAAGAGATATCTGGTCCTATATAAAACCTATCATAGTGTCAGAGATACCAATGTCATGCAGTTCAGTTAGACTAATGTACTTCATGATGATGTAGGGATCTTCCACTTTCAATTTACTTAAGTAAACACATTAAATGGGTTTAGTCCTTAATTTAAAAATAAAAAATACCAAAAGTTAGTACGTTCAGTGTATTTGTCCAGCTGAAATTGGAGTTAACTATGAGTATATAAAATTACGTGTTAATTTGGTTATAATTTGCCCTCTTCAAGAGTGTTAATATTTGCTAACTTAGCACTGTTGATCTCTCAGCAGATGGCATATAACTATAGATTCAAAATTGTCCTCATTTTCAGATGGAGAAAGAGGGTTTTGTTTCTGATAACGTAAAATGGTGTGGAGTGCTCCCTGTTAATTGCACATACTTATCACAATACTACTCTTGACCCTGCCTATAAGTATTTTCAGAGGCCTCTCATTTTAGCAGACTTTTTTGGATACGAAAAATGGTCTTAGGGTTGTTTTACTAAGATAAGTCTCAGAACTCAAAAATACTTCTGGTATAAGAGGTATTATTTTTGAAAACTTGTGGCTAACCTGAGCAACTCCATACATGGATATGTTTTGAGTGTGGAGCACTGCTTTATAAATCAGACAAAGCTATTCTTCTGTCACTTCATGCACGCCTGTTAGTTCTTCAGATTGGTTTTGTGCTAGGCATGACAAAAAGGCAGTGTTAACTCATTTCAGTAGTAGCATCCTTTTTTGTAAGGATTAAGAGTGGCTTTTGGAGCCATGAACAGTCTTGTGTCTAATGGGTGCTTCAAGAGTTACCTTGAAAGGCTTTATTAAGAATTTCCTTTCAGTGAGCTCGAGTCAAATCTCTTCTATTCATTAGCTTTTTCAGTCTTCTCACTCTGCATCTTTTGCCTGACAACTTGAACTTCTAAAGTAAAAAATGAGAACAAGTGAGCGTGCAGGTAGGAAGAAATTGTGTTGCTACAGATTTGTAACCATCTCTTTCTTTGTGGATTATGCTCATTCAGGAAGAAAAAGAGAGTGGTTTAAAGTGGAAGATGCAATCAAGGTCCTTCAGTGTCACAAGCCTGTCCACGCAGAGTACTTGGAAAAACTGAAACTGAGCTGTTCACCCACTAATGGAAACTCTGTCGTTCCCCCTCTTCCAGATAATAACTCCTTATATGTAACTTCTGCACAGACTTCTGGGTTGCCCTCTACTGTGAGATAAACATTTGGATTACCTTTTCATTCATGTCATCACAAGGGGACACATCTGTGATCACATGTAGGCATCTGTATAACTGTCAATTCTAAGTGAAATATGTGAATGTGTCATAATGTCGAATTTATTTGAACATGTTTTTCCTTTCTAACAATGTAAAATAGGATTTCAGCAAACCAAAGCCATATGTGGATTTTTTTAAGATGCCTTAGTAGGCCATTTTTTTAAAAAGAAACTTGAGTATATGAATTTCCGTATCTGCTAAAATAAAATCTGCATCTCGGTGGTGTTCAGCTTATTTAAGAGTTGTCAGTTTCAGTCAGTAGTTCTGCAAGAGTACTTGCTTAGCGAAAAGCTTGAGCAAATGTCTTATACTAAAACCCTTACTTGGTATCCACAGGTGAAGAAGCTCTTGAGGTGGCACCATTTGTGTAAATGGGCATGGTGAGGGCAGAGGTGCGTTCAGTGTGACTTCAATAAGGCACTAAACCACGTTTGGCCCGTTGAGAACACAGGATACCAACCCTAAGCACTGCTTTGCCTCAGTTATCCAAAAGGTTGCCTTGTCCTATGCACTCTTCATCTTAATGTACTACTAGAGCAAGAACAATAACTTTGTCTTGCAACTACCAAAAAAAATCTGCCCTACATTTGTTTCATTATTTGGTCAACTGATGAACTGTCAGAAGACTTCAATGAAAAGCATTGCAGATCCTCTTCCTCCACTTTTTTCTCCTTTTAGCCTTTTGACGTGTGTGTTGTTTGTGGTGTAATTACACTGCAGGTTCCAAAAACTTCTTGTCTTTATTGAGAACTGTCTTATGGTAGTGTTCCTGCAGCCTGTTGTCATCTAAAAATGTGTAGAGGAAAGTCAGACTTACCCAAGGGGCACCCCCACCTTACAGGGCTGTCTCAGCAAGCATGTGTTGAGGTGTCTTGCCCAGCAGGACCCAGGTAATGGTACCTCCTGGGCTTGGAGACAGCTGGGTTGATGCTTAGACTGGTGGAGAAATAGTATTTTTCTTATTCAGAAGTTGTGCTGAAAGCTGCAATTTTGAGTTAATTATTAAATACTTCAGTTTTACTGTTTGAACATCAGTTGCTTAAGCTTCTTGAATTAAAAGCTGTCCTCTTGATAAAACTAAGCTGGAATAAATGAGGTACAGCTTACAACTTTCCTGCTCTTAATTATTTTCTCTTCTTTTTTCAGCCAAAAAGATGAAAACTAAATCTACTGTTGGTCTTAAAGTTTTTACCATTGGAATATTCTGTGTGTGTTTGTGTGTGTGTATGGTTTCTTCTATAAAAACACAATCTAATGCATGAAAACATACCTAAATCTGATTTTTTTTTTCTAGGATCTAAACCCAACTGTACCTCCTCTATAGCCAGCCAAAACAGAGGTTGAGGTAGACCATTACCTCACATGTTGAATTTATTCTGGGTAAAGCTCATTCTCTTACACAACATTTGAACCTTTGTAAATAGTCTGACTAGTAAATAGTGAGTGTAAAATGGAAAATAAATGTAATTTAAACCTTTTGTTACTCAATACACAAATGGTTAACTTCTACTTTTTTAACACAAATTGTGTAAAATGCTGCTATAAATTAAAACTTTTTTGTGCTGTTACACTTTTTTAGGAAAAAATGTTGTTGCCACAAGTTACTCCTTAGAAAACCAATCTTGTGCCATATGTAAATGCATTGAAACGAGGGAGACAGGTGATCTGATCTCTTAATGCTGCTCTTTTTGAAGAGGCATAAATACTACTGACAGGAGGCATGAGCCACAAAGCTGGAGACTTCCAAAAGGTGGGGTGGGATGTCACCGCTTTCCATCCCTGTATCCCCTGTTCCAGGCCACAAACAGAACTGGAAAGAACACACAGTTCTGTTCAGGTGCACCTAAAGGTGGTGGAAGCACTGCCAACAGTTCCTCCTTCCTTTCATCCATGGGGTGGGGGGGAGGATGGCTGAGGAGGGACTGTTGGAATTTCAGTAGTGCACCCTGATGCATGTGTACTCATCCTTAACCTAATCCAGAGGGTGACACCATTTGCTCAAATAATTTATATAAGCTGAATGGTTTATCAAAAGCATCATTTTGCCAGGTGAAAGAGAAGAAGGTGGAGTTGAGCATGGTGAAGAATGTCTCGTGTTTCTCAAAATCATACCCACAGTGTGCAAGGGTTCCTCTGGTTCTAAAGCTGCCATTCAAAGAGTGAATAATTTAGCTCCCTTTTTTTGATCACTTTGCTCACTTTTTTTGTTCAGTAGTCATTTTAACACTTTAAATTGAGCAAACCTGTACAGGCTTTCTTGTAACAAGATTCTATATAATCTGTGAAAGCTAAAACAAGAATACAGAGTTTGAGTTGTTCTTCGTAAAAATGCTTCTGTCTCCATTTCAGATTCTTGGAATGAAAGTAATCCAAGCTTGTATGAGACTTAGTGATAATGCATGATCTTGTTTTGTAACTCTTAAATTATGTATTTGATAATAATGTAAAAATGTACAGTATTGCTGTTGCTAACAAACTCAGAGTTGATTGCCTATAAATATTTTGGTTATTTTTTGGTCACATACATTTGAGCTGTTCAGTAGTGCCAGACTTTTTTCTTTTTTTTTTTTTTTTTTTTAACAGCACTGGTTGTATAAATCTCTTCAGCCTCTATGCAACCTTCAGAATGAAGCTCTGTTGCTTAATTCTTTTCAAAGATAAGTGTTCTCTGTATTGTAAACTGAAAACACTTCAGTTATGCTATGGGAAACAAAACATCTATAGTAAACTGGCAATGGCATTGTATCCGTCTTCATGAAATGTGACACTAAACTTCAAAGCAGAAAAGGTCTGTGTAAGAATCAGATTAGCAAGGCTAAAGCTTGGTTCCTTTTGTATTACCTATCAGTTTAAGTGTTACAGAAGCATTTTTTTTCTACGTGCATCTCTAGATGGGCCAAACCTATTTCATATAGAGCAGATTTGGGATATCTCCTACTAAAAATGCTGTACAATGTACCCAGATTTGGTTCCCCAGGAGAGAAAGGGAACAGACATGTTACCTGCACAGTTAAGAGGTTATGGAGAGTTAGATGATCGTGGTATAGAATAGAAATAGCCTTGAAGTTTAAAATCCTGTGGCACCAGAAATAAAGCAAATGGATGTTGCTTTTAATACCTCAGAAATACGAAGGTGTTGCAGGGGGGCTGTTAAAGTGAGAAATTTATTTTGGTGCTTACTTCACCTGACTTAAGCCTAGCATTGGTCTGTGAACAATGTGCTGTTAAAAAAAAAAAAGAAGAAACAAACACCTACAAAAAAACCCAAGCAAACCAGGAAAACCACACCACCCAGAAACTGAGAGGCAAACACTTGGTTTACTTACCAACATGTTTGTGAAGTGAAAACTGAGAAGGGAAGGGGTTGGGAGGGGGGGAACAAATTAAGTTGTAAACATTTTGACCTGCTTGCATGGATTTTCTTTAAAGATTGATGTAAGAATTTTGACTTTTTATATTTGAGAAATAGCAGAATAAAATCTAAATTAGTCCTGTGGATGATGTAGTCATTCCATTGCAAAGGCTGCAAAGTTAAGTTTGTGTCTTCAGTCCCAGGCAAGAAGTATACTTGGTTTCATCTGTTTTCTATTTCTTGCCTCATCCTTGCACTCTGTAGCTGTGGCAGAGCCTTCTCAAGAGTTTATTCTAGCATGACTGTCCTAGCTTGCTGTACATCTCTCTCCCATGTAGCTGTTACCCCACATCTGTGAGATTTCTACCTCTCTGCTTCCTGTTGTTAAATTCATACCTGCCAGCTGCAACACTGACATGGATACCTGTGCAGTAACAGTGAGACTTGCATCAGGTCAGACCCAAGGTCTATCTGGACCCATGTGCCTCATTTCTAATGGGAATTTCAAAGACAGTATTTGCTTGCAGTGTCCCCTTGTCTACCACAATTTTTGTGGTTTAGGATCCTCCCCCCAGAGCCAGCCAGCATTTCTTTGTGCTGTTACAAGGGAATGGATTTTCCTTGAACACCACACATCTCTTAGACCACCTTCTGTGAGGTCAGCCTGCCTTCAGTAATTGTGCATGGGGCATAAGACCACAGAAACCCCTTCATGTATTTATTAGTGCCCATCCTAAGCCTCCAGTTACCTGTAATGAGAGTAGCTGATGGGAAAACCACAGCAGTGCTTCTAAAAGCACAGGAGCAGGTATTCAGTCTGAGGTAAGCACACCTGCTACAACAAGTTACAGCTAAACATTATACATATCTTTCAGATATAAAACTGACCTTGCAAGTCTGTCTCCAAAAATCATGGACATCTAAACTTGGGTTCATCTGAACAGGCAGGGAGGTGCAGACGAGACCTGAACCAAAAAACACTCCTCCACAGCAGCCCTGAAGTCAAGAGCTGAGTATCTGAAACAATTCTGAAACAAGCACTTCGGTCACAAATGAGTTTCCCATTTGAAATAATTTATACTTTCCTTTTTTTGGAAAATAAAAATTAAAAATTCTTCAGTTACATGCCACCACTTGCATGATGTTTATCTATGAAGGTTCATGAGACATGGTACAGAAACTGGTACTGTACCTCCCCATGATCTTGAGTATCCCCCCAACTTCTTGAGTGTTCTGTGCATCCACGATGGGCTGATCAGACCTAACAACTCCTTCACAAGAAGCTGAGCTACACAGAAGAGCTCTCTTAGGGTGTAATTCCCTTTGTTCACACAGGTCATCTAATGCATAGCATTCAGCTACCTTCCAGGTCAGAGCAGTTTTTACCCTTGGTTTTCTGTCCTCCAGCTAGAGAACACTTGCCCACGCCTAACTCTTATTGTGAGCCTCAAGGGAAGTTTTCAAAAGCCAACAGATAAAAGGGTTAAGCTGCTTGAAGCCCTTCTTTTAATGTACTTCAGCGCAATGTAACAATTGCTGCAGAACAGCTTAACACCTTCTTCCACTCTTTGAAAAGTTGCAATATATGAAATCCATCGTAGCAGACACAGTTATATTGGCTTCATGCCATGCTCATGACATGAGCACTCAATCCCTCAATCGCTTTGACCGCACTACAGATTGTTCAGACTGCGTCCTTAAGCAGGGAAGTCTTGTACTAGAACAAACTGATTTAAACAGGGAAGCAAAAAACCCAACAAAACATCCTCTGAGCTTGTGTACCCTCTGATGACTGGAGGACACAGGTTTTGCTCTTTTCTCCCCACACCAGAGAGGAAATAAAAGTCACAGCAATGGAAAAAGCATTACGAGAAAAGTCATCGATGTTTTTCTCCCATTTTAAGAACAGACATTCAGAACTGCTAAGAAACTGTAGTGTGCACTGGTGGCAGACCACTACCACTTAAATGAAGCTCCATATTTAATGAATAATCACTCTTCCTTTTATTTCAGTGTCATATTACATTACAGTCAAGACATGTTATTGACAAACCTACCAGACATTTTAACCCTCAAAACAAAAAAAATCCCGAGAGGGAATGTACATAAATAGAGATGTCACAATGTTTTACGATACTAGTCCATTAAGGTGTTTCACAATGATCTCAATGTGTTGGAAATACACTTTCTTGAAAGCTACAGAAGCAACGTTTCACTTGGTTTAGACTAAAGTCAGCTAAGATACAAAAACCTCTCCCATCAGTTCCAGGTGATAATATACTTCACACCCATGGCTGAACATGGCTACACAGCAATAGGGCACAACCGTATGGTTACGCAAAAATAAAAGCCTTCCAAATCCTCCTCCTGATCTGAAGTAAACTGCAAAAGTGTAGATTTAGAGTCCATGTAATGGACTACCCAGAAACTAACATACAAAACTGCAATGTCACCATTCTTGCTCAGGATTTCTGGACTTTTGACACATACTACTCATTATTATGCTGGAGGAATTATAAATTTATCCAGCGGACATCCACTAAAAATGGAGATTCTGAACACTCCCTGAAAGATGGGTAGCTACATTTGCTAACCAGCTGTAGTGGGAGATGTAACAAAAATAAAACTTTTTGAGTTTCAGATAATGGCTGTGAATATACACTTGCTTAACCGAGGAAAAAATTACATCTAACTGGCTTCAAAGAATTTAGTATAAAAGTTTCAAACATTCCCCAACATAAAACAGAATTAAATTCCCAGCTTGGCTTTACACAGGGCTCTTAAATCAGGCTTGAGTGTTAAATACATATATTATTTACCATATATAATTAACTTTAAAATTATTAAAGTATTCCTGAATAGACCCCACGACAAACACATTTTAGTTTTTAGGAAGCCCATTTAAAGTTTCCTTCATTACAACTATAATTTGAAAATACTCTCAGGTGTGCAGTATTTTACCTATCCCTTTTACACCATTAATTTCAGATACACCATCACTATGAATACATGTGTTCAAACTCAAACAGCTTGGACTTGTTTAACAAAATCTTAAATTCGTTGAGATTAATTAAAGAACCCAGACACACACTGGCTACTGTGTACTCAAACAGTTCTAAACTCCATTTTATTCAGTCACTAAAAATGGAGGCAGAGTATTTTTTTTTCTAGAAGTATAGTAACAGTATTCCATCAAGAACTTGCTCAATTTTTAATTACAACCTCTGATTAGCTGCCAACTCTAGCTGGATTTTAAGCCCTGAACATACAAACACCTATCCATCTGCTAAATCACCTTAGGCCTGGATTAATCCCCCCCCTAATCTGAAGTTAATTTGTCTGAAGTTCCAGCTCACATTCTTTTTTGCTACCCAGGGAAGGTAAAGCTACTTTCAGAGGGGGTGCTTACTTGGGCCTGACTGTCCTCTATCCCTGGGGGTAGAGAAGGAGCCGAGGAAAGCTCCATACATAGTGTAAAGGTAAAGCTTTAAGAGGTAGGTGAGGTGAATCCAGGGTTTCTTGCACAGCTCACATGCTCTCAGCTGCCTGCCCAAGAGCTGCCCGTGCTGGTGGCACACAGGGGATGTATGGCAGCTAAACCCAAGCACGTGCTCATTTATAAGGCAGGGTTAATGGTGCTTTCCCACTCTCAACGACAAACAATTTGTTAAAAGCCCTAAATGCAACTTTGGCTTACATTCAACACACAAACTACTCTTAAGTTTTGAGGGGGTTGTTTGTTCCTTTTTTAAAAGCTTGGTCTGGTGAAAAAGCTGAATTCTGAGCCAAGTTTCAACCACGTTACAAGATTTCTTTGAGGGGCAATACTGGCTACTAACCACTGAAAGCGCTGTCTGCTGGAAAATGTAGTTTTAATAGATATTCTTCATGTTACAGAAGAGCACAATAAATACACCACATTCTATAGAAATTTCAGATGACAGAGTAAGAAGTGGTGAAAGAGGGAGAATACCAGCAGACCACATGGCCATACCCCTGAACTGCATGGCAAAACACTCCTGACTGCAACCTCTCATTCCTTCATACACTTCAGGTTGGCATAACCAAAAACTTTTAGGTTTTGGGGTTTTTTTTGGTTTTTTTGGAAGGAGAGGGCATAAGGAATAGAAGAAAATCAAAAGGGAAGCAATAAAATGGGTTTCCAGAAAGGATGCTAGACTCCCAGACAAAATGCATACACAAGAAACAAGGACAAGAAGGAAGTTTTTAATCACTTTCCTTCCCTCCAATAAAGAAGCTTTGTTGCTATTTAAACAGACCAGTGGCTCAAGTGAGTAGCTTACAAAAGGGCTTGAAGAAAGAAAAAAACAAACCAGTGCTATGAGGCCCTAGCTCTAAGTGGTTAAGCAAACATCAATACACAAGCTGGCTGTAACAATGGTTCTACACACTGGTATTTTATGTTAATAGAGGGAAGGAATCAAAGAAGTTAGAAAACCGCATAGCCTGACAAATGATGACAATCAGCAAAGAGAAGTTATGCAGATACTCACAATTAGTGCTGTCATTTGCTCTCAACCTCCTGCTTGATCATGGTTATTTCCATGAAAATGCATTACTAAAATTACAGTTACAATCATTACATCAGAGACTTGTTTCTAAACGTCACTTCAAATGCAATCCCACATTAAATTGGCCGTGTAAGGTCACCCACATAACACAAGCTAATAAAAAAAAGTCAGCAAACAGAAGCAAAAAAATAATAATCATCTTGTGAATTCCACCTCTTTACTGTTTAAAGTGTCAGACTGGTGAAGACAAATTGTCAATCCTGGTTTCAATTTTTTTTAAATACGATTGTCACATTAGAGAAATGAAAACACAGCAAAATAAACTGTACAAAGGCAAAGTAGAATAACAAAAAATATTTTACTAAAACATAAGATTTACAGGAGATTCTCCAGACAAGCCATACAAAATGGTCACAAGCTTTTTCTTGGAGGGATTTTTCTACACTTGACAGCAGATTCACAATATTATTAGTGAAGGTGATGGATGTTTAATGTTCCCATTTTTTGTTCAAACAATGAAGCTTGTCCATCTACAGCGTCTAAGTTAGACTGGGCTAGAGGGTATATTCTAAAGTATAACTCGTTAGCTGCTTTTATCAATGCAATTAGCATCACCATAAAAAGGGAAGAGGAGCCCACAAAATTAAAACAAAAAGCCCCGCAGCTAACCCTGCCTACCTTCATTCACAGTGCTTATACTTAAACCATGATGAGAAAAATGATTAAAAGCAGAGATGTGCTGCTGCTTTTAAACAATTTCACAACAATCCAGATGATACTTCTAGCCTCTGCTCATGCGGTACAATAGTGAATTAGGACAAGACACAGATTTGCTAATGTGCATTTAATCACCAAAGGACTGAAGATGTCTGGGCTTTTATTCTGTAATGTTTCTAAGACTGTGTCCATTAAATGCAAACAAAAAAGGAAGAGGTCTTGGCAGAACAGGAGAAGTGATGCACACTTGATGTTCAAAGCGCATTTAAATATTATTCATGGCATATAGCCTAGTCCATGCTCTGGCTGTAAAGAAAAAGAAACACATTTAAGAAAAGATGTAGTTTCTAGACTTTATTAAAGTCACTTCAAATATGTATTTTTAAACATCACTTCTATACTGCTGTTGCAAGCATACGACATATATCAGTTCTGATCTTTTAGTTGTGATTTTGAACTCCAATAGTTGTCAACTTTTGTATATTAAAGAAGTATCCTGACTGCAGTGGATCCAAAAGTGAAGTGGCATAATGGAGTAACTCATCCTTCACAGTCTACAACATCAGCAGGTATGGAAGAGACTTTCTGAAACCAGATAATCTGTTCCTTAAACTTCAGCAGTGAAGCACTGATGTGTGCTTTTATTTTACTACAGCTCCAGGCTAGACACATTTGAAATTTAGGAACACAGAAACTCAAGATAAAACAGATCAAGAGGCTTTTTCTTCTAGCAAGCCTCATAGACTTGAAAATAAGAACACAGACACATTCAGGGTACCTGGACTATGACTTGGACTATGCACAAATTCTCTGCAAGCTGCAGAGATGAAAGAGGTCAGGCTTTATATCCTCCAACCAGTTAGTAATCACCTACTTCCTAAAGCTAGGGAAAAAAAGTGTACAATACATCACCTGTTTCTATGGCTTGGGCTTCATTGGTCTTCCATTGCTCAGCTACATCATTTGCTAGTGGATCATCTGGATTGGGAGCACTTAACAAAGCCTGGATTGATAGCAGAACTGTACGAATCTGCAAAGCTGGGGACCATTTATCTGAAGAGACATTTATAGCAGTATGAAACACCTTATTCCTCACAGTCCACAGAAATAGCAAGTTTTACTCTCCCGGCTTAAACAAGATATTTTTTTAAACAAATGAAGTATCTTTTAGGGTCAATTTACAAGTTTTTGTATTTCATAAGATCAAAAGAAAGAAAAAAAGGTAGCACTTACCTTTCAAAATATCTAAACATATTCTTCCCAGCTTGTCTACATTAGGATGATAAATTTTGGTCATGAAACGTACTTTAGGAGCTGCCATTGGATATTCTTCTGGAAGGAATAGTTCAAGTTTAAATGTCCCACCCTCAAAGGGGGAATCCTGTGGACCTGCAATGACCACATGAAAATAACGTGCGTTGCTTTCATCTGGCTCTGCTTTTATCCCAGGGACTGGCTCTGCCAGCAAGCGCTGGGTTTCCTAGAAGAAGAAGGAGAGGCAAGGTGAAAACACAACCCATCTAAACCAAACACAACCTGTACAAGGTATTTTCAAAGCAACTGTTCCTTATGAGCTATTTGCCTGCATCCACAGAACCAATGTTAGACAAATATTTTAAACCCAAAGAGCACCTGCAGAAAGAAGACAAGGATGTGGTAAACTCGCATGCATCTCCTTTCAGACCCCTCAACTGCTGTAGCACTGCGTTCTTCTACAGCACAATGTAACAGTGACAAAATGTGTTGAGGACAACTGAATTGTCAAATTTTGATTAAACTACTGCCAAGCTGTTTTATTTTGTTTTTAACAAAAAGTGCTTTGAAGAATACCCCCCCAAAAAATATCAAAACCATTTCCCATTTTACCTTAGATAGCAAGTCCTGTCATCGACATAGGGGTTAATTACTCACACATAATGTTCAAGGCTTACACAAAACAAGAGTGGAATGGTTTATTAAGATAAGCATTTGTACCAGAATCAGACTTAACTTCAAAGATTTAAAGTACCACTCTGCTGCAACCCTGAAGTTGTTTCTGAGAATGTTTCATGTATTTACACACATATATGCATAAATAGCTTTGCTGCCATCACTTCCAGCCTACATAAAACCAGGTTTAAAACTACCTGACAAACAGCAGCAGACAGGCAAGTTGTTCTGTAAGCAGCAAAATGAGGGAAGGCTGATTTCCTACAGAGATTTGTGTTCTTTCTTGCTCAATTCTTCTGCACACAGCACCAACCTTACCTCAGGCACCACACTGTGACCACAGCTTAGAGCTGCCCACGTTCTGATCATCCATCCTGCTAATGCACTGAGCAGACAGAACAACCAAGTCCTCTACATCTTTCCCCCTCTTCTGCTGCCAGCTTTCACAAGCCTTACAGGCACCATTCTGTGCCTTCTTACAAAAAAAGAAGCCAGGGCCAAACAGGCAACAGGACATTAGGCAGGGACAAGAAGTCCTGCTGAAGCCTCACTTCCTCAGGTAATTTTAGGCCCATTTCCTGCTGCTCCTCTAGCTTCTTTTTACTGTGTACAGTTAATTTCTTCACCACCTTTATGTGTTGGCTTTCACAAAGAACAATTACCCTGCTTCTACTGAGGAAAAATTCTAACTTGTATATGTAATATTAATTTACTATTCCAGTTTTATCTATCCAGTGTGACTACAGTAACGCTAATACAAGCACAAAGCAGACAGATTACCTCTACTTGGCTTAATATATTCTTCAAATGTAACTGCACTGTTAAAATACAGGCATTTTGTTGAAAAAAATTCACATGGCATCTAAGTGGCTGTCTTGATGCAGTTTAACATATCACTTTAGCAAAAATAGCAAATGAAGTCACAGTAATCAATGGCAAAATCCAGTTATTAATCTCAAAAATAGTCAAAGTCCTACAAAACACAATATTGTGTATGTACATAGTAATAACTTGAAACAAAAAAGTACATTTATCTGGTCTAAATCCTCATTGTGACTACGTATTGCTTATTTATCTGCACAGGCATTAGCTGCCAATGCCACTTACACACCTTACTGAAAGGCCATTTAAGCTTCTTAAGAGCTGTCTGCATTAATTTCAGCAAGTCCATTTTATTTTAATTGATATGCATACATTTATAACACACAATTTTATATTCTGCTGGCAAGTCACTTGTACAGTAGTTCTGTAGAAAAGGAACTATGAGGAATGCTTAAAGCTTTAGCAGCGTGGTGTGCAAGCCAGTGAGTAAGAAACTACTGACAATCAAGTTTTCAACGTGAGTGCTGCCACAGGTAAACAGGACAATTTGGATTTCCACCTCTAAAGGATCACGCAGTTAGTACAGGTTGACAACTTTGGCAGAAGGAACAATGTCTTACCACAAATAAAAACTAAGAGTGATCCAACTTGAAATGAAAAGAACTTAACAAAAAGACACAGTTTTAAACTTCTTCACAGCTACTACCACCTGGACTTTGCCAGATACTTGCTAGTAAGCAACTCATGGGCTTGGTTCTTATGTACACACTTGACTTTTTTTTTTTTTTTTTTTTTTTTTTTTAATTAAGGATAACACATTTTAATAGCTAGGCTGATCTCAGCAGTCCCTAGTCCCCACTCAGTCACTCTGATCCCCAGACTGTCTCCCTAGTTATGCCAGTATGCTGACTGTAACCCCACTTGAGCAGTCAATCCTAGCTTAAAATAACCCAAATAATCAGCAGTTCTATGGCAGCAGCATCAGCACTTTTACCTGCCAGCATAACTGAGGAAGCAATGCCTGGCTGTGACCTGCACCTTTTGCCACTAAAAACCATTTGTATGTTATTTTACTCGAGGTAGCACATTAATACTGAAGGTGCTATACTACCACTAGGTACATCTCCATGTTCAGATAGCCTCTTATGCATCCACGTTACGTGGCTATCTTGCTATAAAACACCACACAAAAGGGGATCACAAAGAAAAGCACTTACTCTGCATACAGCTACACTAGTTCTGAACATATGTACATTCAGAACATAAATACACACATGCTCTGCAACATTAGTATTACATGAAAAATACTTTAAGCAAGCATGCCTCCATTCCCTGAGCCTGGAGCTCCATCACTAGTGGCCTAAATGAAGCTGTTTTCAAAGAAGAGGAGTCCCTGCAAGAAATCTGTGAGAGCATTGGCTGACACTCATTCTCACCAGGTTCTGATCATACCAAGAGAGCAAGTACCAGGCCAAACCTCTCTGCCACGCACACAAACTGGCAGGTTGTGACTCCAGTTTATGTGCACCACTACCATTTTATGCAAGAGCTGAGAAGCATCTGTGGTCCAGAAAAGGCATCTTGTTAAAACAGTAAATGACAGAGAAGCCTGTTGGACTAAAAAAAAAAACCACCAGAGGCCATTTAATGTTTGCACACCTACACCCCCTGTTAAATTCTGACAGTAAATGAAACTTTTACCCTTCAATTGGAAAGAAATTATAATACTGTCAATATATTTTTTAAAAAACTATGAAAAAGGAATGGAATGAGAGAAATGAAATCAGAAGTCACATTTTAAGTTCTAAGCATATAAGACAAGCAGGTCCAGTTTTAATTTAGTATCAGGGACCTGACTTCCACATTTTACAGTGATGGCCAGTTACAAGGCATGCTGATACTAAAATCCATTTGATTTTCCATGATTAGCAGTATTTCACTTAAACAGTTGTCAACAGTTGTCACCATACAACAGGTCAGGAAACTGAACTGCTTGGGATTTAAATATTTATTGATTTAAGTGTATATTAGAAAATCAATGTTGTAGGTCACCCACAAGAGTCAGCATAGGTGGACTCAATTTACAAACACAGAAATGCAGAACTACTTGTTGGTATTACTTTGTAATTTTATGACTGTCCCAGGAAAAGCAGTCTATCCGACACGTTAAAATAAATAAATAGCTTCTATTTAAACTTTTAACTTCCCATCTATTTTCAATTCATCAGGAAGAGCAAGCAATGCAATACTTAACTTTCCAGTATGTTTTTAGGCAAAATCCTTCTAGCATTTTCTTAGTTGAGGAAGTAAGTTTTGTGCAATCTGGTACTTCCCTCTTTCTCCCCAAAACCGCCTTTGAACCCTTTGTCCAATTTAAACTTATCTGTATGTGTTATAAGCTGTCAGTGCCTGAGACAGAAATCAACCTCAGTGCTACTGAAGACATGAAAAACTAATAACATTGCATGTTGCACACCTAGCTTATTCCAACTAACTACGTACTATCCTTGCTTGGCAAAAAAACAAAAAAACAAAGCAAAACCACAAAAAAAAAAAAAATTAACCTGCTAAATGCGAAAGAAAAAATATGAATTCACAGAAAATGAGGTTTCTATTGAAAATTAGTTCTACTGCTCATAACAAATGTTTTGTAATAGAGCAGTCAATTTTGTCTTCATTGGAATGCAAATTTCCATCCCCTCTAGCATACTGATTCAGGACATATTTTGAGCTCTGAAGCATTTAATGAAGTATCCTATGCTGCTGAAGGCAGTTATTCTATTTGTCATATTTTGCAGTGTTTTTAAGATTGGAGATTTTTTCTTTCTATGTTCTCCAATTCCATGTTTGTCATAATTTCCATTAACTAAATGCTATTAATAAACCCAAAATGAAAATACATGCCAGTCAGAACTTAAAAACAAAACAAAAAACAAGGAAAAACCCCCAAAACAAAAAAACAAACCAACCAACAGAAAAAACAACACACAAACAGAATCCACAACACTGTCATTCACAACTTGGTTATGCCTCCCACAATTTTATCTTTCCTTATTTTAATGAAGCAGTTGAAAAACACAGAAATGTCGAAGGCTTTCTGACAAGCAAAAGCAGAGCTTTTTTTCATATTAACACAGGTGGCCTGAAGTAGAATGACAGATGATATGGATGGGACAGATGGTGTAGCTGACATTCAGCACAGCTATTCTTCTATGAAGACATTAAATGGGAAACTAATTGTACCCAAGGGGAAAGAAATCCTCAACCTGTTTTTACAGTGACCTGTGAGAAGAAACTGCAGGGAGAGATTTGAGATCTTTGGAAGAGATCAACAGAGCAGGAGGTGGGAGCGAGGCTTTTTCAGGTTGCCAGGACTGAGAGAAACCACGCAAATACAGGAGATCAATTTGGTGGGAGGGGCTTCATTCTTTGAGCTTTGGTTTGGTTATCATGCTTTCAGTGTAAGGAAAAGAAAGTTATTAAAACGCAGGTATAACTTCCAGGATTCTCCTGCTTCATACACCCAGAAAAAGCCAGAGCCCTCCTTCAAGAAAGTCAACAAAACAATGGAGAAGATGCTTCCATCCAGACACAAACAAAAATCAGTTGTTAAAGAACACAGAGATATGAGCAAGCATGCAAAGAAGGAATCCATTAGAAATACACAGCTATTTTATTCACTTCCATTCTTGCAGAGGTGTTTATAAAAGCCTCAAGCTGCCAAGATTAAAACAACAAAAAATATTTATGTATGCTACATTTCTGGAAAACAAAAAGTTACTTCAGAAGTCTATGGCAAGATCAAACAGTGGAATACTGGCAAAACTAACAGAAAACTCACCTAAGCAAGTATTCGGAAAAAAAAAAAATTCCCAACCATTATTTCTTACGTAACAGAGACACTGCAGCTGAACTGAGACCTCTAAAGCTTCACTTGTCTGCAAGAGATCATTCCAGTAGTGAAGAAAGAAATTGCTGCATGGGATTGGACAATTTTTAATCTTACTTCATTGCTTTCTAGAAAAAAGTACTACATTCTTTGCTTTGAAAAGTAACTGCAATTCTGTTCCCTGTACTATGACCATAGTTAATCACGTATTTCACACTGCCTGACAAGGATTATTTTAAAAAGTTAAGAACAAATCAGTATCTAGCACCTACAAAATATGGGAACTTTAATGCTACTGTTTGAAGGTCACTAGAATTAACCAAAGAATTTTGCTTGCAGAGTCAGCACAAACTACCTCAGAGAAGAAATCCAAATTCCACATCTTCAGCCAAATTTGCTTTGCTTAGTAATTCAACTGTCTGCACACTGAGTTTCCTGACATCCCAGTTCTCTTGTTTCATATTCAGTATTATTGCTATCATTACCTTCTGTAAGTAAAATTTCTGCATATTAATACACAAGTTACATACAATAGTCTTTAGTGAGATATTACAATTGAAGGAATACACTTTTGGGCAGAATCTAACACGGTCTTATGCTCTACACATGCCTTTACTATCAGCTGTGAAATCACCTGATAAAATTCATAAAATCCATTAAAATAAGAGAGGCTTAGAGAAATCCCAACACCTTACCAAGCCCAAACATTTTTAAGCTGGTTAAGTGAGGGGCCACTAGGGAAAGGACAAAAAAAAGCTGTGCTTTTCCACTTCATCCAATGATGTGCCTGCACTTTTGCCTGCATAGCTGTGTCTACAACTCATGGTGAAACACAGCATGTAGGCAACCAGGAAGAAAAGAAAAAAAAAAAAATCACGCAAGAGAAGAGTTCCTCATGCATTATACCACATGTCCACACAAACAGCTGTGCCAACAAAAAGGAGGGTGCAAACATATTGCTGTCAAAAGGATGGGAGAACAGACTGCTCCTTTTAGTGAAAGGGTTGGTTAGAAGACTTGGGACTGCAGCATTAACCACAGTGAGATACCAGTGTAACAGATTACTGTTCTGTAAACAACCTAAAAAGGAAATGCAGAGGCTACCCCCTCACTCCAAAGGAAAAAGCTTCACTATCAACAGGGCTAATTTCAGTAACAGATGGTAAACTGCTAAATTAAAGTCCTATAAAAGTCTTAAAAACCGAAGACACTGTGTATCTTCTTACTTGTTATAAACAGTTACACAGAACCTTTTATAGTGTTGAGACTACAGAAAAGTATCTTTAATGGCTAGCAGCTTTATGCTAGTACCTTAAAAAGTGAGAGAAAACATCATTAGCCTTTCAGAGGTTAACATAGCTGTGATAGAACTCTGAAACTTCAAAACAAGAAAATTAATAAGGCCTCTTACACATAAGAAAATATTGCAGGTCTTGGAACTGTTAAATACTTAAAATGGCACAATACCACATCTTTATGCAAAGTCTCAGGGGAATGATTCTTACATTTTCAGCAGCACATTTACTAGTTCGATTCTCCATGCAATATTCAACTAATTTACCTTCAGCACGACCTACTAAGACAGAGGTTATACCCCTACAATTTTCTCAGGGGTAACGTAAGATATGGTAAAGTAAGTCTTCTCTAATCTGATTGAGACAGTGCAAAGATTTAGGTATTATCCACCTTTACCTGCAAATTCAACTAACCTTAGGTGGTTTTAGTCCAAACAGATCAGGGAAGACAGATGATGGATGCATATCTTTGTCTTAATAAGACAATCTTCAACAGGAATAACAGCTTAAAACTCAACTGCCAGTGCTTACTGGTACCCCCTCACCAGAATCACCATCCTGCAGATCTATTGAGAAAGTACACCCTGTCAGCATTCCAAATTCAACTCAGGAAAAGTGAGCTAGGCTCTCTAAACTAGATCTTTAACCCCCCCCCCCCCAAAAAAAAAGTGGTCTGACAGCATACAAACTTTGCTGCCATCTCACAAAGGCCAGTAACTTCCAACAGAAACTGACGGACAGTCAGCATTGGCTGTGGATAAAAGCATCTTCCACCACGAATTAAGGAAATCTGCACATCTGGATACTGATACACTTCCATAGATGCTTAAAGGTAGGGTCTCCAAACAGCTACAATTCAAACTTTTGTAGCCTTGGCCTTTTATAAAAGGAACAATAAGATGTAACTCTTCATGAGTAAGTTCCACCATGTAACTAAAGCAAGTTGCTAGTAAAATGAAAGAGGCATTCAGACTGAAAGAAACATGCATCAGTTTGCCCCACTTCTTTCAGACATAAAACTTGAATTTGATATGGCCTCATTTAACTGCATAACCATCTAGGCATATATATATATATATATGTATATATATATATATATATATATATATATATACAGGGTGTAGATGTCAAGGTGCTGGCAGCAGGAGAGCTCCAGGAGTGACCTCTACGGGAAGAGGACAGGGGCTGCCCCTACCAGACACAGCCAGATCCAATGGACCTGCAACAGGGCAAAGCAGAGCCTATCAACCAGGCTAGTGGCACATTTGGGAAAATATACTTGAAAATAGACAGAAAAAGTGACACCCAGGGAGACAAAGGAGAGGGAAAAGGAAAAGTGTGAGCAAAACATCAAGGTCAGAGGAGGTTGAGGAGGTGGCTCCAGGAACTGCAGCAGAGATTCTCTGTAGCCCATGGAGGACCACAGTGGAGCACACGTCCAGACTGCATCCCATGGAAAGGGCCATGCCAGAGCACAGGAAAAGCACAGAGAGTTAGAAGAAGAACAGCATAGAGGAGTCAGTATGGACTGACAACAAAACCCCATTCCTCATGCCATCAGCAACATATAAGGTAGAGGAGTTCAGGGTGAAAGATTGAAGTTGAGTGTAGGGAAAAGTGTTGTTTAATTTTTGTCTTTTTCTCACCATCCATTTCTCCATTTTACTTGCCAATACATTAAGTTTCCTCAAGCAGAGTCTGTTTTGCCCATAATGGCAAACAGTAAGTGATTTCCCTGTCTTTACCTTGATCTTTGAGTTTTTCTGCCTTAACTACTCCCCTTGCTTGGCTGAGGCAAGGAGAGTGAGGCAGTGGGCCTCTGCCACAGGTCAATCCACAACACCATAAATCACAAGGTAACTTTTAACCCAAGATGTGTTTGAACTGTGGTATTCAGAAGCACTTTTAGAGAGGATGTGACAGACAATTTCAGGCTACACAGATGATACTGCAAATTAAGTGTTTTTCAAAGAGAGGGTATTATTAAAATGAAAGCTACCAGCAACATTTTCTGCTGTAGTCAAAATGGTAACATCACTTGGAAGGTACCACGTGCACCAATTTATAAGGGAGGGGGAGAAAAAAAAAAAAAAAAAAAAGGGTATCTTTCAGTTTAAGTGGCTGCTCATCAGTCTCTTCAATATTTGCTTCCTAGGAGAGACATTTGCGGCTTAGTCCTACAGGAAGATTTCTAAAGCAGATGATAATTCACTACCAGTAGCAAAAAGGAAAGAGAATTAAAAAGTTACAGCCAAATTCTACCCTTAATGACTAAAAATTAGTGCAATTTCTTTATGCCATTCTTCACCGGCTTCAGCCAAGAGTCAAACTGATTTTCTCCTCACCATCTCAGCCTGGTTCTCAGTCCCCCTTGATCAACTTCACTCACATCTGTGATTACCTCTGCCTTTTCCTTTCCTCACAAAATGGAATGCTTTGCCCAACTGGGAAGTAGTCACCGTTCCACACACCCCTTTCATCAGCCCAAGTTGTGTTTGCAAAGTCAAACGACAAATGAGATCCCGTAACTGATGTGGCTTGAAAAACAACCTTTACTGCAGAGTTCTGAGCCAAAGCAGTCCAAGTTTACTGCAGCAGCACAAAAAAACCTTGTACCAGCAGAGGCCAGGCTAGATCTGTTTCTATAGTGAGGCTGCTCAACATGAACCACAGGCTAATTAATCAACATGAGAAATTCTGGTCAACCTAACTTAACTAGGTGGTAACTTCACCTTGTGCTGGCTGCCAGCAAAAAACACTCAAGTATAACACCAGCTTTAGCATTTCAATTCAGAAACTAAATACTGCATACATTTGTTTCATTTTTTTTATTCCAACTGCAGAAAACCCTTGCCAGCTACCAGTGCAATTATCATCCAACTGTATCTAACGATTTGGATTAATTTTGGAGCATGAAATAGAAACTAAAGCTTTTTAGCTGCATAGTGTGAAACTTAAAGCAGCTTAATGGCACACAGACAAATTACAATCACTTGCCAAATGACAATTCTTTCCTGTTCTGTCAGAGCAGAATGGGGAGGAAGATGACATTGATCTCCTTCACAAAGAACTGATAAATCACACACAAGAAAGTGAAGAGCATGCATGTTTGTTTTGATTTTTGAGGGGGAGGCAGTAGGAGAAAGTGAAGCATATCAGTAAAAACTGTCTTCAACATATACGGATAAAGATGTCTCAAAAAAACACAGACTCAATTCAAGAACTTGTTATAACAGTACATCATACTGTGACACAATTTCTCTCAGGATCTATTAATTCATTACAGTTACGTAAAGAACTGGCTATAACCAGCATTACTGAAAATCAATTGGTTACTTAAGTAACTATCATATTGCCAGAGATTTCTGAATGTTTAGAGTAAAAATTTTACTGCTGTAAAGCACCTACATAGGAGGAAGTCTTCTGAAAATAATGTCTGTCTTTTAGGGAAAAAAAAAAATTAGCAATAAAGCCCATTAAAAAACAAGGCAAATTCCTAGAGGATTATACATGTACTAGCACAGATCAAGATTTTCATGGTGTATCTCTAGCTATAGTAAAGCGAGGCATATGTAAATTCACTAAGCTAACAGTGAAAACTATTCCTGTGGCTATACTGATGAAGCACATTTGCATTAGAGCCTTGCATTAATATACAATGCGGAGTCAACTATCAAAGTGTAGTGAAAGCAAACACTGTAATACAGAGCTTTTGTCCAAATGCCACCTGTGGCAAAATTTGCCATTTCTTTCTCATTATTAACCCACCCGTCTGTCACAGTTTGAGTAACAGGAACTAAAGGAGGGCTTTCACACTCTGAGGGTCGGAACACACAGGGCTCTGCTCCCTCCCGTTTCCTGCCCATACTCTACCAAGCTCGGGAAGATTGCAGCCCTTCCTCTCTTTTTTCTACTCATTCCTTTGCTGCTGTTCCCCTGTGCTCCTTTACCACCACCTCCCCATGTGCTCTTCAGGATCCACATCCATCGGGTGCTGGAAGAGCCATGGAACCCTCTCCTGAGTCAGCCCTGCTGCAAGGGGCCCTCAGGCACCTGTCCCTGCCAGCATCGGGATCGGGTTGTACATGTATTTGTATACATTTGTATTTTTGTTTTTTATCCCGTATGCTACTGCCTTTCCCCTGTTCTAGTAAATCTGTTTCCAATTTTTTAAATTTCCAAGTTTAAGTCTTATCTTTATTCCCCTTTTATCTTCCCTTTGGGAGGGTGGAGGGGGTAACAGAACAATTTTGTCCTGGTTTTGGTCTGCCCAAACTCCTAAGCCATGACACAGTCTATGTAACTATGAAAATGTGTTTTTGTTTCATACTGTAACACAAAGCAAATTTTGGTGCTATACTGAAAGCCATGTAAACGTAACAGTAAACTACAATAGGAAACAACTCTGTGCAAACTGATATAAACACATTTCCACCAGTACTTAGAAAGCTTGGTATACTACAGATTTGTACCTCAAAGCTGCTCAAGTCCTATACAAGACGCTGGCCCAAGCAAGATTTTCTCCTCTAGTTGGTTTATTTGCTGTTTCTCCCTCAGCTTTTACTCCATTGTTCCTACTGAAAGCTTCTTAAGGAAAAGTCTGTGGAAAAGTTATCAGCATCCTCTTTAAGATCGGAGAATCATAGAATGCCAGGCTGGAAGGGTCCTAAAGCATCATCTCATGCAACCTCTCTAGGCAGGAACACACTTTAGGTGCACACTTTAGGCCCAGCACCTTGTCAAACTAAAGTCTTAGACAATGTCCAGTGTTGAGAAATTTAACACTTCCCTGGGGAGATGATTCCTATTTCCAGCCAACTGTTCTCATAGTGAAAAGTTCTCTGATGTCCAATGGGGGCCTCCCCAGGAATAACCTGCACCACTACTCCTTATCTTGTGCAACTTGAAAGTTTTCTTTAAACCTTTCTCTGGGCCCGAGCTGCCTTCTACACCTCTCCTGCCTCTCAGCCTTCCTCCTACACCTCCAGAAATGATCTGTCCTGCCAAACTCCATACTTTCAGTATCTGCCTATACACCCCTCCAGTATCACAGCCAGCCTATGAAATGCTAATTGCTGGGAAAGACAACTCAATGAAAGTTACAAATAGTGTATGTGTTATCTTCCTGCATTTGTTGGACAGGCAGGGGAAGGTGCTTTTAGAAACAAAGTGCAAAAAAACCAACAAAACAAACAAACAAAAAACCCAAACAAACCAAAATCCACCCCTGAAAATTCCCCAAACTTACACCCTTCTCTCAAATTTGAAGTT